>NW_008705579.1:599507-607339 GCF_000186865.1 Aureococcus anophagefferens
CGACGACGGCCGCGGCCGCCGCCAAGGCCGCGCTCGGCGTCAAGGAGCCGAAGAAGCCCAAGAAGCCGAGGAAGGAGCCCAAGCCCGGGCCTGGCGGCGGCCGCGGGCAGAACGAGGCCGCCAAGGAGGAGCGGCGGCTCCGCTGCGTGCGGCAGGGCGCGGACCGCGCGCCCGACGTCGCGCGGCGCGGCGCGTGCGGCGCGGCGCTCGCGCCGGCGCGCAACGGCACCGCGCGCGCCGTGCCGCCCGTGCTCTACTCGTTCCCCGGCAGCGGCAACACGTGGGTGCGCCAGCTCCTCGAGCAGGCGTCGGGCGCGCCGACGGGGAGCCGCTACATGGACGGCGAGATCGCCAAGGTCATGCCCCACGAGTGCGACGTCGTCGAGACGCGGGACCAGTGCGCGGGCCTCGTCGCGCTCAAGGTCCACCCGACGATGGCGGGCTACATGGAACCGCGGCGGTCCGACGGCAAGGTCAACTTCGTCGGCGCGAACCCCATGTGCTCCGGCCTCGTCGACCGGGCCATCTTCCTCGTGCGCCACCCGATGGCCGCGTTCTGGAGCGACTGGCAGCGGCGCAAGGCCGTCGCGGTCCGGGGGCCCGACGGGCCCGGGGACAAGCACGTCGCGGCGATCCCGCTCAAAGCCTGGCGCGACGAGCTCAAGCGGGGCTGGGAGGACGACGCGCGGAAGAAGTACGCCGTCCGAGCGCGGCGCGGGAAACGTCCAAAGGCGCCTCTCGCGGCCGCTTTCCACTCGCTTCGGCTGAGTTTTGGACGAGCGATCGTCCCTTGGAGCGCTCTGGATGATTTTTTCTGGAGCGCGCGCGCGCGGCACGCTCGCGTCTCGAATCACCCTGTTCCCGCGCAGGTCGAGTACGCGGCGATGTGGCGCGCGTCGTCGAACACGTACGGCGCGTGGCTCCGGGACCACCCGGGCCCGGCCCACACGCACTTCCTCAAGTTCGAGCGCCTCGCGGACCCGCGGACGCGCGTCGCCGCGCTCGAGGCCGCGCTCGCGTTCGCGCGCGCGTCGCCGCGCGACGCCGGTGCGGTCGCGTGCGCGTTCCCGCGCGCCGACAACCCGGCGATGCACCGGAGGCACGACGCGAGCCTCGTCAACGGCACCGTCGCCTGGTCCGCGCGCCTCGTCGCCGCCGTCTGGCGCCAGGTCGGCGGCGCCGCGGGCCGCCTCGGCTACACCGCGGACTCCTGGCGGACGCGGGCACCCGCGGCGCCCGTGGACGCCGCCGCGCTCTTCGCCGTCGACTGGGCAAAGTCGGACTAAGCCACAAAGCGCGGTCCCTACGTCTTACGGCGCGCGTTTCGCGGGGTCGAAGGCCGCGCGCGAAACGGACGGGTCGAAGGACCCGTCGGCGATGGATGCGAGGACGTCGGGCGCGCACCAGGCGTCGGCCGTCGCCCAGAGGTAGTCCAGCGCCATCTGGGGCTCCTCGGCCCAGGCGTAGTAGTCGAGGACCGCGCGCGCGTACTGTGAAACGAACGTGCCGTCGGCCTCGACGGCCGTCTTGCAGAAGGCGTGGGCCTCGCAGCCGTCCCAGGCGTGGCTCCCGCCGCCCGGCGCCCGGAGCGCGACGTTGTAGGTCGAGAACGTCGGCGACACCGCGACGCCGGAGTTGACGGGCGCCGCGTTCCGCGACGGCGCCGCCAGGGCGTCGGCGGACGGCGCGAAGGTCCCCGCGCAGGTCTCCGGCAGCGCGTTGACGGCCTGCCAGTTGCAGACCTCGAACCCAGTCGCGACCGCGCCGTCGGGGTCGCCCGCGCACGCGGCCGCGCACGCGTTGGAGACGATCGCCGGGTGGTACTTGGCGCACTGCTCGCTGTCGCCCCAGCAGCGGTCCACGCCCCAGTTGAGGCCGTCGTCGTCGCTCAGGTCGCAGTCCACGTTCCCGTAGCGCGCGACGAAGGCGTCGTCCTGGATGGTCATGAGCCGCAGGCTCGCGGCGGGCCGCCGCAGCGCCGCCGCGGCGCCGACGCAGGCGGCGGCGGCCGACGCGGCGGCGAGGCGGCGGCGCCACGCCCGCGGCGCCGCGCCGGCCAGCAGGGGCGACGACTCCGCGGGGTCCACGCTCATCGTGTGTTAAGAATTGTGTGTTTCTAAGGTGCTGAAGCCGACATTGACGATGTCGAGCCGGCCTGCTCAAAAGCGGCTCGAGCGCTCGTCGACTTGCGCCTCGCCGGTCGCTGCCGACCCTCGCTCGCCGACCGGCCGCCGGCCCCGCGCCGGTGCTGCCGACCCTCGTCGCCGACCGTCCGCCGGCCCCGCCAACCGGCGCGCGCCGCGGACGGCGACCGCGCCGCCGCCTCCGAAGCGCCCCTCGCCGACCGGCCGCTCGCCGGCGCCGCCCCGCCCGCCGGGATGGACGAGGAGGACGTGCTGCACCACCAGACGCTGCTGCCGGCGGACATGCTCGAGAACTCGCCGAGCAAGCGAGACGGCGTGTCCGCCGCCGACGAGTACGCGCAGCGCGTCTGGGGCTGCGAGCTCATCCAGGAGGCGGGCATCCTGCTCCGCCTGCCGCAGGTCGTCATGTGCACGGGGCAGAACATCTTCCAGCGCTTCTACTACCGCGTGTCCCTGAAGCGCTTCGACGCGTTCCTGAGCGCCATGGGCTGCTTCTTCCTCGCCTGCAAGATCGAGGAGAAGCCCAAGCGGCTCCGCGAGTGCCTCATGGTCTTCCACTTCGTGTACCGCGTGCGGACCAAGTCGTCGGCGACGCTCGAGCTCGGCGGCGTCCGCTACAACGGCTGGAAGCACGAGCTCGTCAAGGTCGAGCGCCACATCCTCAAGGAGCTGGGCTTCTCGTTCTACATCATCGACCACAGTCACAAGTTCATCCTCTTCTACGTGAAGCTCCTCGACTGCGACGGCGAGCTCGCGCAGGAGGCGTGGTCCTACCTCAACGACTGCCTCCGGACGGACGCGGCGCTGCGCTACCGGTCCGAGGTGCTCGCCTGCGCGGCGATCTACATGGCCGCGCGGCGGCTCCAGCACAAGCTCCCCGACGACCCGGCGGCGCCGTGGTGGGAGGTCTTCCGGGTAGGCAAGGCCGACCTCGACGCCGTCGTCGCCGCCGTCCTCGCGCTCTACGTGCGGGACCCGGCGGTCTGGCTGCCGTCGCTCGCGCCGGGCTTGCGGCTCACGGACGACGGCTACGAGGCCGAGCTCGCCGCGGCGCTCGAGAAGCGGCGCGTGGAGCAGGACGTGCGCGACGCCGAGGCCCGGGCCAAGGCCGAGGCCGAGGCGGCCGCGGCGGCCGAGGCCGAGGCGGCCAAGCCCGAGGAGAAGGCGCGGTCGCCGCGCGTCGACGACGACCGGCACCGCGACCGCGACCGCCGCCGACCGCGACCGCGACCGGAGCCGCCGGGACCGGTCCCGGAGCCGCGACCGCGACCGCAAGCGCCGGGACCGGTCCCGGTCCCGGTCCCGCGACCGCAAGAAGAGCCACCGGAAGCACTAACGAAAGGTTACTGGGGCAGCTTCCGCTTCACCTCCGCGAGGAACGCGGCCTTCGCGGGCTCGCCCGCGGTCAGGGGCGTGAGCTCGTCGAGGCCCGCGAGGTAGGGCGCGGACTCGAAGACGAGGCGGTCCTGGACGGACGGCGGGAAGAGGGGCTTGATGAGCCCGACGAAGCCCTGGATGAGGAACGGCAGGTTCAGGATCATCGTCGGCCCCGCGAGCGACGGGTAGAGCCTCTCGTACTGGTTCGACGACTCCGTGAGCGCCTGGGAGAACTTGGCGTCGGGGATGGCCGAGATGCCCGAGATGTCGTTGGCGAAGATGACGCCCGCGAGGCGGCCCGTGCGCGCCGCGCGCGCTTCGACGATGAGACTGTGGACCTCCTTGACGTAGAGGAAGAAGTCCGTCAGCTGCGCGACGGACACGCGGCGCATGAGCTTGCGGTCGTCGATGAGGCTCGCGCGGATGACGTAGACGAGGTCGCCCTCGTCCGTCGACAGCGTCAGGATGTTCTTCGGCGTGATGAACTCGTTGATCGCGGCCGCGTGCGGCGCCGCGGCGCGCACGGGCTCGTTGTCCCAGCCGCCGCCGGCCGTCGCCGCGGCGACGGCCTCTTTCGCGGCGTCCGTGATGGCCTTGCCCGGGCCCGCGCGCCACGCGACGGCCTCCCGCAGCGCGGCGCGCGCCGACGCGACGTCCGTGCCCCGCGCGGACGGGAACGCCAAGGCGAACCGCAGCCGCGTGAGCTCCGACGTCTCCGGCGCGGCCTTGCCGAGGGCGTCGATGGCGTTCCGCTTCGACGCGAGCAGCTTCTTCACGTCGTTCTGCTTGAACGCGGCGCGCAGGCGCACGCGAGTCCGCGTTGTTTGTGCCGGCGCCGGCGCGACGAAGCCCTGGACCGCGGCGACGAGCGCGGCGACCAGCAGCAACGCGCGCATCGTCTTGTTTTGTATCGTTGGATGCGTGTGTATCGTTCGATGCGTGTATGCGACTGCGCTGGCCGCGGAGACCGCGCTGCGTTGGCCGACACCTCAGCTCGTCCTCAGCTCGAGGGCCGCTCCCAAACTTCAATTTGCCGTCAACCATCCCCCCAGGGCGCTCAGTCGAGCGCGCATTCCCTTCAAAGTTCTAAGTCAACCATGCCGGAGGAACTTAAAATGTGCGGACGCGGCGACGGAGCCGCGCGCATACGGGGGGGGCTGGGGCGGGCGAAGCGGGGCTAGTAGGTGGCGATGATGGGCGGCGGCGCGCAGTCGCTGAGCGACCGTCGCCGGCCGACCTCCGCGGCGTCGACGAAGATCGTGGAGCCGACGTCCGCGACGTCGGCGTCCGCGGCGTCGTCGCCGTCCGTGGCGTCGCCGTCCGTCGCGTCGTCCGTCGCGTCGTCCGTCGCGTCGTCCGCGGCGGCGGCGTCGTCGTCGGCCGCGGCGACGTCGAACGCGTCGTCGCGCTCGGCGTGCGCCGCGGCGTCGAGGTCGGGCTTCACGGTGCCGACGTCCTCGAGGTTCGGCCTCGTGACGCGGAAGAGCACGTTGCCCTCGGCGTTGTAGAGCGGGTAGCGGCGGTCGATGGTGACGATCTGGTCCAATTTCGTGCGGCAGAAGGGGCAGGGCCCGCCGCGCGCGTGGATGCCGAGGCAGCACTGGTAGCAGAGGCCCACGTGGCCGCAGGGGAAGACGGCCGCGTCCGCCGCGCGCTCGAAGCAGATCGTGCAGAGCTCGCCGGGCTCCGAGTTCGCCGGGCGGTGCGGGGGCTTCGCGTCCGGCGACGCCGGCTGCGGCCACACCTGGGCGGCAATCGCGTGATTCAACGTCGCTTCAACGTGAGTGTTCCGCGCGCGCGCATTCCAGAGAAACCATCCACGCCTCGAGAGCGCTCCGAGGGATGATCGCTCGTCCAAGAATCAGCCGAAACGAGTGGAACTCGGCCGAGATCGGAGCCTTTGAAGTTGGGAATTTCGCTCTCTTGTGCCGCCCCGGGCCACACCGTCGCGCCGGTGCCGTCCTCGAGGCGCTTCTTCGGCGGCTCGCCGCGGCCCAGGTTCGTCGCCGTCTCGTCGTCGAGCTCGTCGCCGTCGTCGTGCTGCGCCGCGGCGGGCTCCTCGGCCTCGTCGCTGTGGCCGCACGCGAGGAACCGGAAGAGCTCGTCGTGCGGCGACCTGGGCAGCAAAAGGGTGATTCAACGTCGCTTCAACGTGAGTGTTCCGCGCGCGCGCGTCACGAGAAAAAGCATCCACGCTTCGAGATTGTTCCGAGAGATGATCGCTCGTCCAAAAGTCAGCCGAAACGAGTGGAAAACGGCCGAGATCGGAGCCTTTGAAGTTGGGAATTTCGCTCTCTTGTGCTGCCCTGGCGGCGACGTCGGCGACGCGGGCGGCGCCGCGGGCGCGGCGCGGTGCCCTAAACGGTTCCGCGACGTCGCCCGGGGCGCGTCGGACTCCTGCCGCGCGCAGAAGATGAGGTCCTTCGCCGACGCCCAGGCGACCTGGGGCTTGGGGTCGAAGTCGGCCGGCAGCTCGACGCGCGTGTCGCTGTTCGCGACGACGACGACAAAGTCGGGCTTCGGCCTCTTGGCCATGTCGAGCTCGATGGACCCCTCGAGCTCGCGGAGCGTGCGCGGCGGGATCGTCGTGCTGCTCGACGTCGGCGCCTGCTCCCCCTCCTCCGTGAGCCCGAGGAAGACGAAGCGCGTCATCGCCGCGCAGACGACGACGGCCGCCAGCATCTGGATCATGGTTGGTTCTACGGGGGGTTCCCGGGACCCGGCGCCGACCGGCGGGGGCGCCGACCCGCGGCCCTCCCGACCCGACTCGAGGCGGGGGCAGCCTCACCAGAGGCGTGCTCCAATCTCCAACTCTTCGCGCGTCAACTCCGGTGCACCGATGGCTCAATGTCGGCCTCTCCACAAATGCTGCTCCAATCTGCTGCTCCAGCAGCTGGATAGCCATGGCCCTCGTTATGCGTCGCTCCTTGGCCGTCATTTCTTCGCTGCTGCAGGCGCGCGCGCTGGCGACGAAGGTCGCGGAGCAAAGCGAGGACCTGTTCTTCAAGAAGCTGCTCACGGGCCGCGAGATCGCGAACCCGGCGCTGGCGACGTCGCGGCCGGAGCAGCAGCTCTTTAGCATGGCGCAAAACATGCAGAACCAGCAGTACCTCGTCGGCGACCCGGCGACGAGGGAGGCCATCATCGTCGACGGGAACTACGACCCGAAAGGCATCGAGAAGATCGCGGACGACGCGGGCTACACCATCGTCGCCTACGTCGCGACGCACTTCCACTACGACCACATCGGCGACACGCAGCGTCCTGACGAGTTTCGCTTTCGACCGGGAACACGATGAATGATCGTCACCGACGCATTTCGTAGGCGACAAGTCGAAAGGCATCGACGGCATGCGCCACTGGGTCGAGGATCGAAAGGTCCCCGCCTGGATCCACAACATCGAGCTCGACCAGGCCGCGGCGCAGATCGGCGTCGACGTCGCCACCCTAACGCCCTACGCGGAGGGCGACGTCGTCGCCGTGGGCGCCGTGTCCATGCGCGTCATCCACACGCCGGGCCACTCCCCCGGCTCGTCGGTCCTCGTCGTCAAGGGCGCGTCGGGCGCCGAGAGGAACGCGATCACGGGCGACACGATCTTCGCGGGCAGCTGCGGCCGCCTCGACCTGCCGGGGTCGTCCAAGTCCGACATGTTCGACTCCCTTTTGAAGCTCCGCGCCGAGCTCGGCGACGAGACGATGGACCTGTGGCCGGGCCACGCGTACGGGGCGGAGCAGACGACCGTGGCGGACGAAAAGCGCGGCGGTTTCCTCCAGCCCGAGCTCACGAGGGAGCGCTGGCACGCGATGATGGGTTCCTAACAAATTTTTTACCGCGGAGACCGCCGCGGCGCGAGGATGTCGTCGTCGAAGGGCGGCGGCGGCGCGTTGTGCCTCTGGAGGAGCGCGTTGAGCGCGAGGAGCTCCGCGGCGTCGAGGGGCCCGCGCTTGTCGAGGCGGACGAGGACCTCCGCGACGGCGGGCGGCGCCTCGGCGACCGCGGGCGGCGGCGGCGGCGACGGCGCCTTCTCCGGGGACGCCCGCGCCGGTTCCGGCGTCGCCGCCTCGTCGGGCGGCGGCGCCTTCTCGGGCGACTTTTCGGGCGCCTTCTCGGGCGATGATGTCTCCGGCGTCTCCGGCACCTTCGCGGGCGACGCCTTCGTCGCGGGCGATGATGTCTCCGGCGCCTTCGCGGGCGACGCCATCGTCGCGGGCGATGGCTTCTCCGGGGGGTCGTCGGGCGAGCCGAGCGCGAGCGGGCTGCCGGCGACGTGGACGCGCGCGCCGCCGGGCGCGGCGACGGGACGCGACCGC
>NW_008705579.1:607840-624316 GCF_000186865.1 Aureococcus anophagefferens
TCGTCCAGGAGGACGACACAGGCGTCCTCGTTCGACGCGACGCACGCGACGCGCGGCGCGGCGCCGCCGCGCGGGATGGGCAGCGGCGCCGGCCGCTCGGACCTACCGAGCGCGTCGGTGACGATTTTTCGTCGTTTCCCCCGGTTAAAAGCTCTCATAAATCGTCACTGGGACGCTGGCTCGGACCCGCGCCAGCCGAAGAGCACGGGCTCGTCGTCGTCCTCGTCGGCCTCGTCGCTGGCGTCGAGCGCGCCGTCGGACGCCGCGCGCGGCTTCCCGCCGAAGCGCCACGCGTCGGGCGCGGTCACGGGCCGGCTCCGGGCCGCCTTGGCCAGCAGGGCGTCGAGCGCCGCGTCGCCGCTCGACGCGCTCGCGCCGCGCGACCCGGCGGGCGCCCCGGCGCGGCGCCGCGGCTCGCGGAGCGACGCCTGGCGCCCGAAGCCGCCGGCGCGCGCCGGGCTCTTCGCCGCCTTCGTCGGCGGCGGCGCGGGCTCCTCGAGGCGCGGCGACAGGCTCCGCCGCCGCGCGTGCGACGTCTGCGCCCGCTTTTTCACGCCGGGCTCCCGCAGGTCATTGCGCAGCATTTCGCGCAGCATCGTTGTCCAACGATGCTGCCCCGCCGCTCCAACTCCCTCATTGATGTCACCGTCGGCCAATCAATCTTTTTTGCGCTGTTATAGCCCAGCGCGCTGCTCGATGGGCGCGTCGGCCTAGGCTGCCCCATCCACGCCCGCGCCGAGGCGGCCTTTGCCGGCCATGGGCGAGACGTCGGACAAGGAGAACGAGCAGAATGAGAAGGAGCGCAAGAAGGAGATGGCCGAGTTCCGGAAGATCGCGAAGCAGCTCAAGGCCAAGGACGCGCAGACGAAGCTCGGCGCCATCGCCAAGTGCGGCGAGAACGCGGAGTCGCTGCGCCGCGGCGAGTGCTTCGTGCCGCTGCTGCAGCTCTGCGTCGCCAAGAAGAAGAACGCGGCCATCGTCGCGGCGGCCGTCGGCTGCGTCCGCGGCTTCCTCGCGGCGACGGCGGAACCGGGAGAACCCGGCGACGACGGCGAGGTTTCGCCGCCGAGCCACGCCCACGCGCGCCTGCTGCTCGAGGCGGCGGAGAAGAAGAAGAACCGCGTGCCCGGCGGCAAGCTCTTCACGGATCTGCTGAGCCACGAGAACCCGGACATCGTCGGCGGCGCGACGGGCGCGTACCGCGCGCTCGTCGCGTGCGCGCGGGCGCCGGACGCGTCGAAGAAGTTCGCCGCCCAGGTGCGCACGGGCGACCCCGTCGAGGCCCTCGCGAGCGTCGTCAAGCGCCACGCGCCGCCGCCCGACGAGGCCGCGGCGGCGCCCGCGGACGAGCCCGGAGAACCCGCGGCGCCGGCCGAGGAGCCGCCGGCGGAGGAAGAAGAAAACGCCTGGACGCCCGCGCGCGTCGCCGCGGAGCTCCTGGGCCCCGCCTGCGAGGCCCTGGCCTTTTTGCTCGACGTCGACGCGTCGGGCGGCGCGGCTAAAGCGTCCGCGGCCGGCGCCGCGGCGTTCGTCCGGAGCGGCGCGTGCCGCGCGCTCGCGCACTGCGCCTGCGCCGGCGGCGTCTACGACGCCCTCGCGGGGCCCTGCCTCGCCATCCTCGACGCCGTCACCGCGACCGCGGGCAGCGGCGGCGGCGACGCGCTGCTCGCCGTCGACGGCGGCGCGGACGCGGTCGTGACTTTAGCGAAGCGCCTCGCCGAGACGTCCGACGCCGCCGCGGGGCCGCCCAAGGAGCTGCTCCACTGCCTCAACATCGTCGAGCGGCTCCTCGTGGCCATCGCGGCCGCGGAGCCGCCGCCGGCCGACGACGGCGCCGCTCCGGGCGGCGACGCGGCCGCGGCCGCGCCGGGCCCCGCGCCGGCGCCGGCGCCGGGCGGCGACGCGGCCGCCGAGGCGCCGACGCCGTCCGTCTTCCTGAGCTGCGACAAGACGACGGGCGCGCTCTACGGCGCGCTCAAATTCTTCGGCGACGCGTCGGCCGAGGCCGTGCCCGAGGGTTTAGGCGACTGCGTCGCGCTCGTCTGCAAGTGCCTCGACCGCTCCGTCGACGCCTTCAAGGAGGACGCCTACCGGCGCCTGACGGCGTCGCCCGAGGCCGCGGTGCCCGCGACGCTCCTCAAGGTCCTCGTCGCGCCCGGCGGCGCGGGCGAGATGCGCTTCTCCGTCGAGAAGGCGCTCCACAAGATGGCCGCCTACCGCGGCGGCGCGACCCTGCTCCTCGAGGACGCCGAGGGCGGCGCGACGCTCCCGCCGCCGGCGGAGGGCGACGACGCGCCGCGAACGGCGACGCCGCGGCTCGACGCCGCGGCGATCGCGGCGGCCCTGGCCGTCGACGACGCCGACGGCAAGTACCGGGCCATCCGCTTCGCGGCGAAGCTCAGCGACCGCCGCGAGAACGCGCTCATCCTCACGCCCGTCGTCGCGCCCTTACTCGCGGTCGTCGAGGCCTGGGCCGCGGACGCGCAGCCCGCGCCCTGGCCCACGGGCATCTCCAACGAGGCCGGCGCGGCGCTGGCTTTAGACGGCCTCATCGCCATCGCGGGGTCGTCGGCCGGCGCCTGGGCGGAGCTCGCGGACGACGCGGCGCTCGCGGTTTTGGACGCGGCGCTCGCGCGCGGGCCCGCGGACGCCGCGGGCTTCCGCGCGGCCGCGGCGCGCGCCGAGGAGGCCGAGGCGGCCGTCGACGCCGCGCCGGGCCCGGCGCCCGCGCCCGCGGAGGGGGGCGAGCCCGCGGGCGAGGCGCCGCCCGCGGCCGGCGCCGCGCCGCGGCCGTCGGCGAACAGCGCCGCGAGTTACCACGGCGAGGCCGTGGCCTACATGTGGGAGCCGACGGCCGTGGGCTGGGAGACGTCCTTCGCCGCGCCGGACAACGGGCCGTCGCGCGAGGTCGGCGTGCGGTCCCTCGTCGCGACCTTGGAAACCAACCACTGGTTTGGGTGGTCCCGACCAAACTTGAGAATTCTCTAGCTCGGTCACATCGAAGTCGATTCGGCTGATTTTTGAACGAATCGATGGCTCTCGTCGAGTTCTCGAAGTACAGCCGAAGAGCGTGTGTCAAAACATTCGAATACGCTCACATTGAAGTCGGGTTGAAGATTTGATTTGCACGCAGGTCGCGACGCTCCTCGCGATCGTCGCGCGGCCGCCGCCGGCGGAGGCGCGGCCCGCGGAGGCCGCGGAGGCGCCCGCGGAGGACACGGAGGCGCCCGCGGAGGACTCCGAGCCCGCGGCGCCGCCCGCGGGCAAGGTGACGGCGACGACGGCGACGACGGTGCTGGCGCTGGCGACCGTGGACCTCACGTTCGACGACGCGCCGTACTGGGGCAAGGCGGCGCACGACGACGACGAGCTGCTGCGCGAGGACCTGCGGTCGACGGCCATGGAACTGCTCGCCGCCGTCGCGGCGAACGGCGGCGGCCGCGAGCTCCTCGTCGAGGCCGCGACGGCGTGGGCGCCCGCGGGCGCGCCGGCCGCGCCCGCGGACGCGCCGCCGCCGGACGTGCCCGCGGCGGAGACGGCGGCGGCGACGGACCCGGAAGCGGGCGACGACGGCGAGGCGGCGACGCCCGCGGCGCCGGCGCCGCCCGCGTTCCGCGCGCCGCGCGACGCCGCGGCGCTCGACGGCCCCACGAGCCGGTCCTGGTGGCCCTTCGTCCGCGTGCTCGCGTCGCCCCTCGCCATCATCGCCGACCCGGCGGCGACGCCCCTCCAGCACGAGCGCGCCATCGCCGTGCTCGAGGCGCTCTGCCGCGACGGCGCCGCGGCCGCGTCGGACCAGCCCGTCGCCGTCGACAAGTTCGCGGCCGCGGCCGTGGCCATGGGCGCCCTCGTGCCTTTGGCGGCGCTCGCGTCCGCGCGGACGGCGCTGACGTCGGCCGCGTTCTTCGTGAGCGCCGAGGACGCCGGGGACGGCTCGGCCGCGCCGCTCGCGCAGCTCGCGGCGGACGCGGAGGCCGTCGTCCTCGAGCTCGTGGCCCGCGCGGCCATGCGGTCCCTGCGCCTCGAGGCGCGCGCCGCGGCGGGCGGCGCCCTCGCCTACGAGGCGTCGGTCAGGGCCGCGCGCGACGCGTTCCACGGCGTCGCCGCGCAGGACGACGAGCCGAAGAAGGACGACAAGAAGAAGGGCAAGAAGGACGACAAGAAGGCCAAGGACAAGGGCCGCAAGTCCGTCGTCGAGAAGGCCGCCGAGGAGAACCCCGACGAGCCGCCGCCGGTCTTCGACGAGGCCGCGGCCGCGGCCGCGGCGGCCGTCGCGGGCGCCGCGGCGGCCGCGGAGCTCCGCGAGGACGAGCGCGGCGGGCCGACGCTGCCCCAGTGGGGGGAGATTCTGGGCGCGACGGCGCCGGACGCGCGGCGAAAGAAGGCGACGTCGACGGCGCTGCTCTCGGCGCTCGCGGGCGACGCGCGCGCGGTCGCCGCCGCGCTCGTCGACGCGGGCGCGGACGTCGCCGAGGCCGACGGCGACGGCGAGGCACCCCTCATGATGGCCCTCGCGCGGGGCAACCTCGACCACGCGGCGCTCCTCCTGGCCAGGGGCGCGGACTACGACGGCCGCGACGCCAAGCTCGCGAACGCGCTGCTCTACGCGTTCGTGGCGCCCGACGGCGCGGCCCTCGACAACGCGCTCGACGGCGCGCGCGAGGCCACGGACCGCGGCGCCACGCCGGCGACGCTCGAGCTCGCCGGCGACGCGGCCTTCGTCGCGGAGCTGCTCGAGGCGGGCGCAGACGTCAACGTCGCCGTCGGCGGCCGCTTCCCGCTGCACTGGGCCATCGAGGGCGTCGTGCTCGAGCTGGCCCACGACGGCGTCTTCCCCTGCGTCTTCGGCTTCGACGCGGAAAACCGGTCGCTGGAGCTCGTCGACACGCTCGTGGCGTTCGGCGCGCACCTCGACCGCTGCGACGAGGCCGGCGCGACGCCCCTGCACAGCGCCCTGCGCCTCGGCGCCTGCGGCGCCGCCACAGCTTTGCTCAAGGCGGGCGCGGAGCCGAACCTGGCCGACGCGGGCGGCCGCCTGCCGCTGCACCTCTGCGGCTTCCGCTGCGGCGTCGAGGGCATGGGCGCCGTGTTCGAGGCGCTGCTCGCCGCGGGCGCGACGCGGCCCCGCGGGACGGCGACCTACGACAACGCGCGGGCCGGCACGTCGCGCGCGGCGAAGATGCGCGCGACCGTCGGCGGCGTCCTCGACCGCGCGTTCGCCGTCGCGGTCGCGCCGCCGGTCATCTCCGACGAGCTGCCCCTGGCCGCGGAGCTGCTGGCGGCGCTCGACGCCGAGGGGCGCACGCCCCTGCACTGCGCGGCGGGCGCGGGCTACGACGAGGCGCCGCCGCCGCGCGTCGGCATGCGCGCCGTCGCGGACGCGTCCAGCGACGGCGCGCGCGAGCGGCGCGGCGCGGTGCTCGCGGCGCTGCTGTCCCGCGGCGACGTGTCCCTGGCGACGCAGAGCCTGGGCTGCGCGGCGCGCGGCGGCGCGGGCGTCGTCCACCTGGCCGTGGAGGCGCTCGGCGACTTCGCGGTGCCCGCGCTCGAGGCCGCGCGGGCCAAGGGCGCGGACCTCGACGAGCTCCTGGAGCTGCCCGAGGAGGATATGGGCCTGCAGCTGCCGGGCTTCCACCCGCCGGAGCCGGGCCACGACCCCACGGCGCCGCACTGCGCCTCGCCGACGATGACGCCGTCGCCGTCGCGCGACGCGCTCCCCCCGCCGGACCCGTCCGCGGGCTTGGTGTTGGAGTCGTCGGCGCCGGCGCCCGCGGCGCCCGAGGTCGTCACCTTCGACATCTTCGACACCGTGCCGTCGACGGACGACCTCGGGCCGCTGCCCCCGGCGCCCGCGGCCTCCGCGGGGCCCGCGCCCGCGGGCGAGCACGCCGCGCCCGCGCCCGCGGCGCCGGACACGTCGCGCACGGGGCACGACACCGTCGGCTCCGCGTCGAACGGCGGCCGCGTCTACACGCAGGCGCTGCCGGAGCTGCCGCCGACGGCGCGGCGCGTGCTCGCGCCCATCCACGTCGCCGTGCGGTCCCACGCCGTCGGCGTCGTCGACTGGCTCCTGGAGCGCGGCGCGGCCGCGAACCCCTGTGCCGAAACCAAATCTTCAACCCGACTTCAATGTGAGCGTATGCGACCGTTTCGACGCGAGCTCTTCAACTGGGCTTCGAGAACTCGACGAAAGCAATCGATTCGTCCAAAAATCAGCCGAATCGACTTCGATTTGACCGAGCTAGAGAATTCTCAAGTTTGGTCAGGACCACCCAAACCAGTGGTTGGTTTCGGCACAGGTGAACCCGCCCGGCTGCCACCCGTCGCCGCTCGCGCTCGCCGCGCTCACGGGCGCGGAGCCCGAGGTCGTCGAGGCGCTCCTCGAGCGCGGCGAGTCCGCGTCGGCCCTCGCCGACGACCTCGGGGGCACGTCGCCGGCGCACGCGGCCGCGGCGCGCGGCCACGCGCACACGGTCGTCGCGATGGACGTCGGCGACGCGCTCGACAAGAACGGGCGGACGACGGCCATGGTCGCGGCGCTCGCCGGCCGCGACGACACCGTCGAGGAGCTGCTCGACCACGGCGTCCACGCCTACGTGCGCGACTGCGGGGGCATGAATCTGCTCGACGTCGCCATCGACCTGGCGGAGGTCGACGTCGCGACGTCGATCATCCAGCACGCCTACGTCCAGGTCTACGAGCGCGACGTGCGCCGCGCGGAGCGCGTCCACTGCTTCTGGGCCGACAAGGCCATGGCCGTGACGCGCGACGACCGCGCCGCGAGCCACGAGGCGGAGAAGCTCACCGCGGCGACGGCCGTGCTCAAGCTCGTGCTGCGCGCGTGCTGGGCCCACCTCGAGGCGAGCCGCCACATCAAGCCCTGCTTCGCCGACGGCGTCATGTACTACGACGTGCTCCTGGCCGAGGAGCAGAAGGCCATCGACGAGGCGGAGCAGGAGCACGCCGCGCGGTCGATCCAGTTCGCCATCAAGCGCCGGAACAAGAAGAAGGCCAAGGGCAAGGGCGGCGCGAAGAAGAAGAACCGCAAGAGCTCCTCGGCCTAGGCGCTTGTTAAAACCCCCTCTCCCTAGAACCTCGACAGCAGGAATCGCGCGTCCAGCGCGACGCACGCGACGTGGCCTAACAGGACCGACGCGTGGAAGAGCTCGTGGTAGCCGAAGACGTTGCTCTGGGGCCAGCGAGCGCAGTACACGACGAAGCCGGGCAAGAAGCAGAGGTAGACCGCGAGGCAGGACGGGTACCGCGCGCCGGAGACGACGACGAGCCCCGCAGCAGACAGCCGAGGTACTGCGCGCCGAGCGACGCTTGCACGACGCGGTCGCCGACGGCGCGGGGCACCAGGGCCTACCGAGCATGACGGTGACGATTTCTTCGTGTTCCCACCCCAGATCTCTCGAAACTCGCAGGACGCTGACCAGCGCGTAGGACGCCGCGGCGACGGCTGCCGTGCAAGCGAAGCAGGCCGCGCCGACCTTCCGCAGCCCGTCGATCCAGCCGACGTTCGTCGCCCAGAGCAGGTAATTCGCCGACAGTATGAAGCTGATGCTCACGTAGTCGAGGCGCAGCCACGCGAGCTCGACGTGTAAAGGAACGGGCGAAAGCGCGTGTGATTTTTGGTCCGGGTTATGGTAGCCGTGGCTGATGAACATCCCCGCGGACGTCGCGGCGGCGACGGCGACGCGCGGGAGCATCGCCGCCGGGTTTGGGACGACGCGGGCGACGAAGGCGAGGTAACCGACCATCAAGGCGTACCAGGCCTTGGTCGTGTGCAGTGCGCCCAGCATTTGGCCGCGGAACCTGGCGCACGCAATCAAACTTGTGCCAGTGTTCAGTTTCCGACACTGGACACGCGAAACCTCGGCCTCTGCCATCCGGTGATCGCGTACACCGGCCGTTCGAAGGCATCCGCGCCTCCGTTGGCGATGCTCGCAGAGCTAAAGTGCTTGAGGCGGCTGCGGGGGCGGTTGCTTAGTTTCTGCCCCACGACCAGCGCATTCGACTGTGCCAGGCAGCAAGCGACGATAGCTGCCCATCGCATTCTCAACCAAATGTTCACCTTCAACGACAGATAAGTGAAGCACGACCAGTGCCGATGCGGCAGCCCTAAACGATGAATGCGAGGGAGCGGCGGCTCGCTGCGAGAGCTGCGGAGCGGGAGAAGGCAAAGGCGGCGCGTCCCGCCACGAAACCCGACGCCGTCGGCGACACGCCCGAGGACCGCGAGGCGCAGAAGCATGCCTACACCGCCGCCCTCGAACGGGACCGCGCGGCGCGCGAGCGGGCCCGCGCCGACGAGGCCGCGCAGCAGAAGCAGGCCGAGGCGGACTTCGCGTCCAAGTTCGCGGCGCCGTCGGGCGCCCTCGGCGGCGACGCGAAGATCGCCGCGCGGAAGGAGCACCTGAAGCGGCAGAAGGACGCCTACGAGCAGCGGCGCCAGCAACTGGTCCAGCGCGTCGCGAGCCCGCCGCCGCCGACGCCGCCGGCGGCGCCACGGCCCGTCGATCCCCTGCGCGACGCGCCGCCGCCGCGCGGCGGCGGCCTGCTGGACGCGCCGCGGAACGCGCCGGCGCCGCGCCCCATCGATCCTCTCCGCGACGCGCCGCCGCCGCGCGGCGGCGGCCTGCTCGACGCGCCGCCGCCGGAGCGGCCCCGGGACCCGTCGCCCATCTTCGGCGGCGACGCCGGCGGCCGCGCGCCCGCGGCGGACCCGAAGGCGGCCTACGCGGCGCAGCTTCGAGCGCAGATCGCGGACGACGCGCGGCGACGGCGGCCCCAGGACCGGCCGCGGGACCCGTCGCCGGTCTTCGGCGGCGACGCGCCGGCGGCGCGCGGGCCGCCCGCCCGCGACCCCAAGGCCGAGTACGCCGCGCAGCTCCGCGAGCAGATGGCGGAGAACGCGCAGCGGCGCCAGCCCCAGGACCGGCCGCGGGACCCGAGCCCGATCTTCGGCGGCGACGCGGCGCCCGCGCGCGGCGCGCGGGACCCCAAGGCCGAGTACGCGGCCCAGCTGCGGGAGCAGATGGCGGAGAACGCCCAGCGGCGGCAGCCCCAGGACCGGCCGCGGGACCCGAGCCCGATCTTCGGCGAGCCGAGCAAGCCGGCCCGGGGACGGGACGCCAAGGCCGAGTACGCCGCGCAATTGCGGGAGCAGATGGCCGGCGACGCGATCCGCCGGCGCGACGCGGGCGAGAAGCCCCGGGACCCGAGCCCGATCTTCGGCGAGCCGAGCCGGCGGCCCCCGGGCGGCCAGTTGTCCAAGGACGAGTACGCCGCGGCGCTCCGCGAACAGATGGCCCACAAGGACCGCGCGGCGCCCGCGAGCCCGCGGGGCGCGCAGGACGGCTTCGGGCGCGACGTCTTCGGGAACGAGCGCAAACCGATGAGCAAGCAGGCCTACGCCGCCGCGCTCCGGGACCAGATGGACGACCGGTCCAAGGGGCCGGCGAGCCCGCGGAATCGCGACCCGAGCCCCATCTTCGGCGAGCCGAGCCGCCGCGACGCCTTCGGCAACGAGCGCGCGGCCGTCGACAAGCAGTCCTACGCCGCGCAGCTGCGGGAGCAGATGGCGCAGGACGCGGGCCGGAGGGACGCGGAGCGCGCGCGGCGGCGCGACGCGTCGCCCGAGCCCTTCCCCGGCGGCGGCGGCCTGAACATCGGCCAGCACCCGCCGCCCCGGCAGCCGCGTTTCGACCACGGTGCGCCGCCCGTGGCGCCGGCGGCCGTGGCGCCGCAGCCCGGCGAGGCGGCGCCGCCGCAGACGACGAAGACGCCGCCCGGCTACAAGGTCGGCCCGACGGGGCAGCTCGTCCGCGTGGACCCGCGGGACATGCGGGGCCGCCAGTACGCCGAGGCGGCCATGCTGCGCCACGTGTCGCCGCTGCGCGGGGCCCGCGGCGCGCCGCCGGGCGACCGGCCCGAGCCGGAGGCCGACGCGCCCCTCTTCGGCCACGACGGCCGCGACGACGAGGACGAGAAGAAAAGAAAGGGAAATTTGTGGAAGCACCAGCTCGAGGTCGACATGCGCGAGCGGGAGGCGCAGAAGAAGATCAAGGACCGCGAGGAGAAGGCGCGCGCGGACGCCGAGGAGGCGCGCCTCGCCCGGGAGCGCGCGGAGATCGACGCCGCGTACGCCAAGGAGCAGGAGAAGCAGCGGCAGCAGCAGCAGCGCGAGGAGGACCAGCGCCAGGTCGCGCGCGACCTCGAGGAGCGGCGCCTCAAGCGCGAGCGCGAGGCCGAGGACCAGCGGCGGCGCGACGCCGAGGACGACGCGAGGGTCGCGCGCGAGCAGCGCGAGCTCCAGGTCAAGTTCGAGACGGAGCGGCGCGCGTCCGTCGCGCGGCAGACGACGGCGCGGCAGTACGCCGACTCGGAGATGACCGACGGCATCGAGTCGCGGCCGCGGACGGTGCCGCCCGCGTCGACGCGTCCCACGACGCGCGGCGACGGCGACGACACCGCGCCGCCGTCGCCCGCGGCGTCGCGCGGCTCGTCGCGCGGCGGCCGGCGCCGGCGCGAGGATCTCTTCGGCGACCCCGCGGAGCCGCCGCCGCCCTTCATCCCCATGGAGCCCGTGCGGCACGCGTCGCCGCCGCGCGTCGCAGGGCAGGACAAGAGAGCGAAATTCCCAACTTCAAAGGCTCCTTTCTCGGCCGTTTTCCACTCGTTTCGGCTGATTTTTGGACGAGCGATCATCTCTCGGAACGGTCTCGAAGCGTGGATGCTTTTTCCGGAACGCGCGCGCGCGGAACACTCACGTTGAAGCGACGTTGAATCACCCTTGTCCTGCCCAGGCGCGTCGTGCGCAAGGTCGTCGTCATCGAGGAGCCCGACTTCAAGCAGACGGCCATGAGCGAGCCGCCGCCGCCCCTGTCGCGCGCGCCGTCGCTGGAGAGCGTCGCGACGGAGCGGGAGTCGCCGAAGGAGCGGGAGTCGCCGAAGAAGGCGGCCCGCAGACCGGCGGAGCGGACGCCCGCGCGGTCGAAGCGCCGCCTCATCCCCCGCGACGACGCGTCGCCGCCGGAGACGCCGCTGGGCCCCATGCCCGACAAGCTCGTCGACTCCATGCGCGGCTGGATCGTCCCGCCCAAGGACGAGACGGCCTTCTACTTCGAGACGGACGACCCCCGGTTGCGGCCGCCGCCGCCGCCGGCCGCGCCGGAGCGGCCCGCGGCCGCCGCGCTCGACCTGCTCCCGTCGGCGGCGGACCGCCTGACGAAGGCACTCAAGCAGGCCGACGCGAAGAAGCGCGAGAAGCGGCGGACGCCCCGGGACGACGACCGCGGCGGCGAGTCGATACTGGCGCGCGCCGCGCGCGCGGTGCTCGAGCGCCGCGACGGCCCCGACGACGGCGGCGACGCGTCGCGCGCGGCGACGCCGCGCGACTGGGACTCGCGGCCGACGACGGCGGCGTCCGAGGCGAGCCTCCAGCTCGACGCGGACTCGCGCCTCGTCTTCCCCGACGGGCGCACGGTCGAGACGCGGGGCTACGGCGCGCCGCCGCCGGCGGCGCCCCTCGAGGCGGCGCCCGAGGACGCGCCGCTCCGATCGGGCCGCACGTCCGCGCGGAGCGGCAAGTCGTCCGCGCGGTCGCGGCGCGCGTCCGCGTCGGACGCCGGCGACGCCGCCCCGGAGCCCGAGGACGACTTCAACCTGCTGTCGATCCTGCGGCGCAACGCGAAGCGCCTCGAGCGCCTCGACGCCCTCGCCGGCGCCGCGGACGCCGCGGCCGCCGCGGCGCCGGAGGACCTCGACGACGCGCTCCACCGCCTCGTCGACGTCGCGAACGAGCCGCCTCCCGCGCGGTCGCCGCGGCCCGACTTCGAGGCGAGCCTGCCCAACGACGTCCGCTGGGCCGTCCTCGCGCCCGAGCCCGCGCTGCCCGAGCCGGCGAAGAAGCGGCGACCCCGCGCGGAGCCGTCGGCGTAACAAAGAAGGGAGAAGCTCGGTCGCCGCGGCCAAAAAAAGAAAAGACAACATTAGGGCGCTTCCTCCTTGGTCTCCTGGTCCCGGGCCTTGACCTGGACGACCCGGGGCGCGGCGGCGGCCTTCTTCCTCCGCCGCTTGACGAACGCGGCGACGTGCGCGGTCGACAGCGTCTCCGCCGGGAGGCGCGTCTCCCCCTTGAGGTAGGGCGTCGCGAGCAGGGCGGCGCAGGTCGGCCGGTAGTCCGGGTCCACGATGAGCATGTCCGCCAACAGGCGCTTGCCCTCGTCGGAGACGAGGTCCGCGATTGGGCCCGCGACGTTCTCGCTGAAGAGCGACCCGCCGCGCCGCGCCGCCTCCGCGAGGCGCCGCTCCACGCCCGCGCGGTCCTCGCACCGCGCGTCGTCGACGTCGAAGAGGGGCCCCTTGCCGAAGAGGAGCACGTGGAAGAAGACGCCCAGCGCCCAGACGTCGAGGCCGCCGTGCGTCCGCAGGCGCCGCGCGTCGTGGTCGTCGCGGCCGCACCCGCCCGCGAGCTCCGGCGCGCAGTAGACCAAATCCGCCGCGAGGTTCAGCGCGTCGGGCACGTTCGCGTCGTCCGCCTCCGGGTCCGTCGGCGCCGCCAGGCCCCAGCCGCCCAACCGCGGGCTCGGCGGCCCGCCGCCGCGCTCGGCCGCGAGCACGTGCTCCGCGCGCACCTGCCGGTGCGCGAAGCCCGCCTCGTGGCATTGTCGCAGCACCGTGGCGAGCTTGCGCACGACGTCCCGCGCCGCGGCCTCCGTGAAGGTCGACCGGTGGGGCTCCGACGACAAAACCTCCAAAAACTCGCCGGCGCACCGTTTGAAGACGACGCGCGCGCGGGGCTCGTCGCCGCGGCCGAGGCAGCAGGACGCGATGGGCACGAGCCAGTCGCAGTGGATCTCGCGCTGGAGCTTCTCGAAGACGACCATCTGGCGCCGCATGTCCTCGATGCTGCTGTTGGTCGTCGTCAGCGTCCGCACCGCGAACGCGTCGCCCGCGCGCTCGCCCCGGCCGCGCGCGAGCGCCACGTCGCCGAGGCGCCCGCGGCCGAGGACCTCGGCGGGGTCGGCGTCCTCGTAGAGCTCCTCGTAGACCGCGGCGCCGAGGCGCGCCGACGACACGCGGATGGCCTTCTTGGCCGTGTACTTCTTGTTGGCCTTGGGCGGCGGCTGGACCGGCGCTTCCGCGGCGCCGTACTTCTTCGACGGCGACGACCCCATGGGCGCGTCGCCGCCGCGGGGGCGCGCCTAGGGACGCGCCACGGGCGCGCGCTGGGCGGCAGCCCTTAGCTCCGCGGCATGCCCAGCGGCTGTCCAAAGCTCGGATATCTGAAACGCCTCGTTGAAGGTGCAGTGACCTTTTGGTTTCAGCCAATCGATGCACGGCGGCTCGAGGCCCGTATCACAAAAACACGTTAGTAGGGTATGAGGTGGCGGGCCGCGTGGTGCCGGATGTCGCCGACGGCGTCCCAGAGCACGTCGCAGTGGCACTTGGGGGACCAGGGGAGGAGCCGCGCGAGGCTCCAGGTCGAACCGGTCGTGCCCCACCACGCCGGCCCCGCGGCCTCGTGGCGCGCGGCGCCCTTGCGCTCGCAGAGGCTCGCGTTGGCGTCGCAGGCGGCGAGCTGCGCGGACCGGGGACCGGCCATGGCGTTCAGGGACGCGCAGACGCGCTCGACGTAGGGCCGCCACGCGCCGGGCGCGTCGGCGTCGCCGGGCAGCGCGGGGAGGCCGTGGCGGTGGAGCACGAAGGCGCGGCCGCCCAGCGCGCCCCACGCGCCGAAGGGGAAGCGCGCGTTGAGCTCCGCGGGCAGCTCGCCGTAGCGCCACGCGTGCGACCGGCACGCCTCGCCGGGCGCCGACGAGTTGCGCCAGCGCCGCCGCGTGCGCCGACTGCAGCAGTGGGACAGGATGAGCTTCGCCAGCGGCGGCCTACAAGACGCGGTGTGTGTGTTTCGAGAGATGACACCGACGCCGGCGGTCCGCGCTGGTCCATGCCGACGTAGCGGGGCCCGTGGCCCTCCGTCGCGTTCGGCGCGAGCCAGTGGTCCGCGTAGGCGGTGATCCAGTCGCGGACGAAGGCGTTTCCCGCGGCCGTCGACTTGACGAAGACGGCCCCGCCCTGCAGGTTGTCCGACGAGCCCGCGAAGGCCACGCAGCCCGGGTCGGCGACGGTCGCGTTCGCCTCCTCCCGCAGCACGTCGGCGACGAGGTCGTCGCCGCAGCGCACGCGGCAGCGGCCGCAGGCGTCGCGGTACCACGCGGGCGACGCGTAGGACGCTTCGCCGTACGCCGGGCAGTCGCGCGGGCACCGCACGGCCGCGCACTGGAGCGCCGCCGCGCCGGAGACGGACGCGGCGGCGAGCTTGCGCTTCGTGAGCGCCGCCGACGCGTGCTTGCTCGCGAAGCGCACGTCGGGCGCCGCGTCGCGGAACGCCTCCAGCGCGCCCAGCAGGCTCTCGCCGTTGCCGCCGCCGCAGAACGCCGTGTCGTCGTCGACGAAGAGCGTGTTCGCAAAGGGCTACCGCAGGAGGTGGTGGAGCCGCCCGAGGCGGCTCCGGATGACGCGGTCGAGCGGCGCGGCGCGTCGGACGCCCTCGAGCGCGTCCTCCGCGGTGGAGGCGCGCAGCACGACGTCGAAGAGCGGCGCGGTTCCCACGTGGCCGCCGAGCGCCGCGTCGCAGGCGGCCATGGCGTCGTCGACAACACTTTTCTCCACCTCCGTGAAGAGGCACGTGCCGACGCCGTCGCCCGGCGCGCTGAGGCGCAGCGACGCCGCGGACACGAAGAGCTCCTTCCAGTCGTCGAGGTTTGGGTTTGGCGCTACCTGGTTTCGTGTCCAGCAGACGCCGACGTCGGGGACATCCGCGGCTGCCGCGGCCAGGGAGGCGACGATAAGCCGCAGCATTCGGGCTGCATCGGTACGTCTTGCTTTGCGACTGAACCTTGAAGTTCAAGTTCGTTTTTCAACGTTAGAATTTGGCCGCACGAATCTCTCAGCGCATCTCGAACGAACGACGACGACAAGCGCTTCGGCTTCCACGAAAGAGATGCGAATCATGAGCATCTTCGTTTTCGCGGTGTGCGCGGCTCGCGGCGACGCCCTGCTGGTCCCCAGACGCCCGCACGCGCTCCACGGATCGAGACGCGCGACGAAGTCCGCGGCAACGGCGAGTCTCCGCATGTCGCGGCGCAGCAGGAGCTCCGACCCGCGAGCCTCGCGCTCGAGATTCCGAGGCAGGCCGCGGACGACGTCCTGGCCTGGGCGTCCGCCGGCGGGCGCGGCGCGCCGCCCGAGGACGACGCCGCGACCTTTGGCTACGACGGGCTCGAGGTCCGGCGCACGACGTCGTCGATGATGACGCGGCAGCAGACGTCGCTGGGGCGCACGTCGTCGAAGGACTGGCTCCACTGCCTGTCGACGTGGCCGCGGAGCTACGTCTTGGAGCGCATCAAGAACCCGCTGGCGGCGATCGTCGGCTGGTCGGCGGTCGTCGCCGCGTGGATGGCCGCGTCGCCGGCGGCGCCCGCGAAGCCGCTGGGCACGGGCCTCCACACGCTCGTCGGCGGCGCGTTGAGCCTGCTCCTCGTCTTCCGGACGAACACGGCCTACACGCGCTACTGGGAGGGGCGGGAGATCTTCGGGCGCCTCGCGACGGGCACGCGCGACCTCGTCGACTTCGTGGGCCTCTACCGCCGCGAGGTCGGCGCGCGGCGGGCGGACCGCGTCTCCGCGCTGCTCAAGGCCTTCCCCATCGCGCTGCAGCTGCACCTGCAGGGCTTCCGCTTCTCGAGCGCGGCCGCGGGCGGCGCCGCGGGCGGCGAGGCGCCCGGCGCGTCGTCCGTCGGCGAGAAGGAGGTGCTCCGGCTCTTCCGCCGCGTCGGCGGCGGCGCCGACGGCGCGCCGATCCCGCTGGAGACGTTCCTCGGCGCGCTGCGGGACATGCCCGACGTCGCGGCGGCGCTCGGCGTGCCCACGGATCTCGAGGAGGCGCACGCGCTGGACCAGCTCCACCTGCTCAAGTTCGACGAGCCGCGGAGCGCGCGCGCGCCCGTGACCGTCAACGAGCTCGCGGCCTACTACAGCCCGCTCCAGCTCTGGCACGCGCTCCGGCAGGCGGGCGCCGCGAACCGCGACGTCGCGTCGCGCGCGTCGAACATGCCGCTCGCTTTGTGCACGCTGCTCGCGCGCGAGATCAAGGCCGTGGCCTACGCGGGCGACGACTTCACGACGCGCGAGCGGCTCTACGTGTTGAAGCGCGTCGCGGAGCTCCGCGCGACGATCGCGCAGGCGGAGCGCATCGTCCAGACGCCCGTGCCCCTCCACTACGCGCGCCACACGAGCCGCTTCCTCTCCGTGTGGTGCTTCACGCTGCCCCTGTGCCTCGCGCCCATGGTGCCGGCCTACGTCGCGCCGCCGGTCGTCGGCGTCGTGAGCTGGGCGCTGCTGGGGCTCCGCGAGATCGGCCTCCTCATCGAGAACCCGTTCCGCCGGAGCCTCCAGCTCACGATG
>NW_008705579.1:624469-634345 GCF_000186865.1 Aureococcus anophagefferens
ATGTTGACGCCTCGTTGAGGCAAAGATGACTCGGATGAGATCTGCGAGTCGATGCGCACTGTCCTCTGCATCCTCGCCTACGCGCATGGCTTCCAGCATCAACCAGCACATCGCCCACGCGCGACGCAGCGCAGCGCCGCGGCCGCCACCGCGCTGCCGGAGATCCTCGACCTGCTCGCACCGTATGGCTCGCCCGCTTTGAACGTACCCACCGATGTCGCAACGAAGGTCGACGACGCCGTGCGAAGGCTCGAGCGCGACGCGCCACCGGCGCCGCTGTCCGCGCTCGACGGCCGCTGGCGCGTCGAGTACGCGACCGCGCCGAGCCCGTCGAACGGCGCGCTCGGCCCCGTGCGCGGCGCGGCCTTCCAGGTCGTCGACAGCGCGGCGCGCTCCTACGTCAACGAGCTGACGCTCTTCGACGCCCTCACCGTCGCCGTGCGCGCGTCCTTCGAGCCGCGCGCGGACGACGAGCTGCGCGTGACCTTCGAGGCCATCGAGGTCGCCGCCTTCGGGACCCGGCTCTTCTCGAAGCCGTTCCCGCCGGGCGTCGAGCGGACCTGGTGCCTGACCTACACCGACGCCGCCACGCGCGTCGTGCGCGCGGGCGTCGACGGCGGGCGGAGCGTCGCGCGCGACGTCGGCCTCCTCGAGCGAGACGCGGGCGAAGCGAAGGACGCGTACCTCTTCGTGCTCCGGCGCGCGGACTAGGAGGCCGGGGCTTGCGGCCTAGTCGTCGTTAAAGCGCGCGGCCGCGACGGCGTGCTTCCAGCCGAAGGCCGCGTCGTCGACGCGCGCGTCGAGGCGCACGTCCGCCTCGCACGCGAGGCCCGGCACGAGGTCCGGCGCGCGGACCTCCGAGTCGGACACGAGCGCGACGGCGTCGACGCCGCTCCGCAGCGTCCAGGCCCCCGCCGGGAGCGTCACGCGCCGCGGCGCGTGGACCATCTCCCGCGAGCCCCGCTCGAGGCCGGCGACGTAGACGGCGCCCGCGTCGTCGGCGACGGCCGTGTGGAAGTTCGAGCAGGCGAGCTGCGTCAGTTTCGTGCCGTACATGGGCACGAGGCGCGGCTTGAGCGCGTCGCCGTACTTGTCCGGGAGCGACGACGACACCTTGGACGGCGCGGAGGTCGTCGGGTCGCGCATCTTGCCCCAGACGTAGAGCTGGCCCTTGTCCGTGAGCGCGGCCGAGTGCGCGAGGCCGCACGCGACGGCCACGCACCGGTCCGGCACGTCGACGCGCCGCAGCGCCGGCGACGCGTCGCGGCCGCCGATGCCCAGCTGCCCGTTGTCGTCCTTGCCCCAAGAGTAGACGCCGCCGTCGCCGCCGAGCGCGAGGCCGTGGCGGAAGCCCAGCGCGACGTCCACCACTTTCGGCGGCGTCTCGATGTCGTGCCAGACGACGTCCGCGGGCTTCGACACGACTTCGCCGAAGGCGCCGACGCCGCACTGGCCGAAGGCGTTGGCGCCGAAGGTCCGCAGCGCGCCCGCGTCGTCGACGATCGCCGTGACCCCGGCGCCGCACGCGACCTTGCTCGCGGCCGTCGGCAGCGCGACGGGCACGGGCCGCAGCGCGAGGTCGCCGCTCATGTCGAAGGCGAGCGCCGTCGCGTTGACCAGACGCGCGAAGATGGGCAGAACCATATCCAGGCGCGAGAGCCGCAGCGCGCTCGTCGGCGGCTCCAGGTACCGGCCCCAGACCAGTACCTTCCCGTGAACGACGCACGCGCTGTGGGCCCAGCCCGCGCCGACGCACCCGGCGCCGCCCAGCGGCACCGTGTTGCCCGCGTCGTCGGCGACGGCCTCCAGCGCCTCCCGCGTCGCCCAGTCGCCGTGGCCGAGGCAGCCGAGGAAGCCGGGGCCGGCCGTCGCGAGCACCGTCTGCCGCCGCCGCGTGGTTGCGAGGCGCACCGTCGCGCGCAGCGTCGACGCGCGCGCTGCCATCAGTCGCATCGTCGACAGCGATCAGGTGTTGAAGTGCAATGTTTGAGAGTTGAACCCCAAGTTGAAGCGGTGTTTAACATATCCCGCCGGCGGGATATGTTACAGAGGGGCGGTCGTCCGTTATGTGCGCGCGGTCGGGGGCGCGGGCTTCGCGAGCCCGCGCGAGCACGCGCCGCGGGCCGCCGCGCGCGCGGGGCCGCGCGGGTGGCGACGGGGGGTTTCGTCTTGTCTTGGGGTCTTGTCTTGGGGTGGTCTAGTAGTCCGCGTTCGAATACGCGTTCGAGCCGCGCAACCCCTGCGGGGTCTTGTCGTCGGGGTTCGTCTTGAACTCGGGGATGTCGAACTCGTGCTGGCGGATCGTGTACACCGGCGCGGGCTCGTCGGCCGCGGGCGCGGGCCCGTCGGCGACCGCGGCGGCCCAGGCCTCCTCCGCGCGGACGGGCCCCGCGGACGCGGGCCGCGCGCCGCGGCCCGGCCGCGTCGGCGTCGCCGCGTCCGCGACGGGCGACCGCTCCGGGAGGTTCCGCGCCGCGTAGGGCCGCGGCGGCGCGGCCGCGGGCTGCGCGGACGACGGCCGGGAGCCCGACGACGTGAGGCCCTCGGCGGCGAGGACGAGCCGTTCGGCGGCCTGGACGTCCTTGAGCGCCGCCTCGACGGCGTCCGCCTCCTCCTGCTCGCGCGACCCGTCAAAGGCCCGGAGCTCCTCGACCAGCTCGTCCTCCATGGCCTGGACGCGGCGGAGCACGGCCTTGAACTCGTCCTGGGCGACGTCGCGCTTCTTCGGCTCGTCGGGCTTCCCCGGGGACCCGGCCTCGGACGCCGGGCGGTAGAGCAGCTCGCGCGAGGGCGACGGCGACCCGAGCGGCTTCGGGGCCGCGGCCGCGAGCGCCGCGTCCGGCGCGGCCGCGCCCGCGGACGCCGCCAGTTCCAGCGCCGCGAGCTCCTCGTTGCCGGCGCCCGGGGGCTGCCACGACGGCGGGCTGCGCTGGGGCTCCCAGGGCGGCGGCGCGAAGTCGCCCGCCGCGGGCGACGCGTTCTCCTTGGCGGCCTTGTCCTTCAACGCGAGCTCGTGCTTCCGCGCCTTGCGCAGGAGGTGCACGAGGTCCGTGTTCCGCCGCTTGATCTCCTCCTCGCGCACCTTGAGGCGCCGGTCGCGCACCGCGCACTCCGCGCGGTGCGCCTCGACGATGGCCTCGGCCTCGCGGACGCGGCGCTGCAGCCGGCGCTTCAGCGTGAAGTCCTTCTGGAGCACCTTTTTTTCTTCCTTCTCGAGGCGCGCCTTGGCCTCGCGCTCCTTCGCCGCGAGCTGGGCCTCCATCTTCGCGACCTCCTCCTGCCAATTCGCCTCGCGGACCTTCAGCGCCGCGCGCTCGCGCTCGATCTCCTTGTGGCGCGTGAGCATGGTGTCCCGCGTCACGGCCTGCTCGCTGAGCATCTTGTCGAGGCGCTCGGCGACGCCGCCGATGACGTTCTCGCCCATGGCCGCCTCGCGCGCCGCGATCTCGATGGACCGCACCGCGAGTTCCCGCTCCGCCGCCGCGAAGCAGCTCTCGCGCTGCTGGCACTCCGTCTCGCGCATGACCGCGCGCCGCTCGCTCGCCGCCTCGCGCGCCTCGGCGGCGGCGATGCCGCTGCGCGCGCGCAGCGCGACCTCGCTGTCGATGCCCTCGAGCTTGTTCTTGTACTCGACTTCGAGCGACAGCGCGTCCTGCTCCCGCTTCGCGAGCGCCTCCTCGCGCAGCACGAGCGTCGCCTCCCGGGCCGCCTGCTCCTCCTCGTAGCGCCGCTTCGCTTCCTGCTCCGCCTGCGGGGGACAAAAGGGATCGTGCTTGGGTGCGTGTCACGGGGCGTTCTTCTCAGTGTCTCGTCGTCTCGCGCGTCGCGGCGGACGCCGTTTCGCGACGGCGAGCTGCTGCTGCTTCGCCGCCTCCTCGGCGAGCTTCGCGGCGCCCTTCTTCCCGCCCTTCTTCCCCTTGCCCTTCTTCTTGGGCGGCATCGCGTCCCAGACCTCGGGCCCAGGACGTTGCGCAGCGCTGTAACGAGCGGGTCAACACGCACGATAAAGATATTTGTTGAACGTTGGAGCGCTCTCGGGCACCATGATGGTCCAGCGGTCCCACTACGAGCCCGTGGCGGGCCTGCCGAGCCGCCCGGCCGCGGGTGACCCCTTCGGGTCGCTGGCGCTGCGCGCGGGGCTGCCGAGCCTGGAGAAGCACGTCCTGCAGCA
Organism: Aureococcus anophagefferens; assembly: GCF_000186865.1. Classification (NCBI taxonomy): domain Eukaryota; class Pelagophyceae; order Pelagomonadales; family Pelagomonadaceae; genus Aureococcus; species Aureococcus anophagefferens. The sequence goes on from NW_008705579.1 coordinate 628,641, forward strand.
CGCCCAGCTCGAGCAGTCGAGCCGCCCCAAGGTGTCGGGCCAGTACAACACGGCGGCCGAGGACCACGCGCCCCCGGCCAACGATTCCTACGTCATGTTCCTGCGGCACCGGGGCTGGCTCCGGGGCGTGTCGAGCGTGCCCCTGCTGCTGGACGCGGCGGAGCGCGGCCCCGTCGAGCCGCCGCCGCTGCCGCCGCCGGGCTACCGCTTGCCGCTCCGCGCGCCGGCGTTCCCGAAACGCCGGGGCGACGTCGACGGCGGCAAGTCCGTCTTCCAGCTCATCGACGAGGCCGACGGCGGCGTGGCGCGGCCCGCGTCGACGCCCGCGCGCGCCGCGAAGCGCGCCTTAGCGCACGAGGCCCGCGCGACGGGCGTCGGCGCGCTCGCGGAGAAGCGGCGCCAGCTCAGCGCGAAGCGCTGGCAGAAAAAGTTCGGCTGGCCCCACACGCCGGCGCAGCTCGAGCGGCCGAGTTTGTTGGGCCAGTCCTTCGTCGCCTTCGCGGAAGGGCCCGTGCTCGACCCGCCCGTGCCCATGTCGCCCCTGTCGGGCGGCGCGTCGCCGGGCGGAAAGTCCCTGCGGAGCTTCCCGGGCGACGCGTCGGTGATGTCCGGGGCGACGACGGGGTCCATGACGTCCGTCGTCGAGCAGCGGCGCGCGGACGAGGCGCTCCGGAACGCGACGCGGTCGAAGCGCGTCGCGGTGGCCGACGTGCTCGCCTGCCTCCCGTCGTCCAAGGTGCCCTCGGACACGCTCGCGTCCCGCGAGCCGAACCCGGGCGTGCTGCTGCGCCAGTCGCTCCCGAGCTACTCCCTCAACACGGCCGTGTCGCTGAACCGCCGCGAGAACGCCATGTCCATCGTCCCCAAGAAGAAGCCCGTCAAGTTCCGCTACTAATCTTTATTCGGGGTCGTCCCAGAGCTTGGGCAGCGTCACGTCGAAGGCCGCGGGGCTCGGCGGGAGCCACGCGGGATTGCCGTCGCCGGGCGCGAAGGCCGCGGCGTGGAGCAGGCACGAGAGCATGCCCTCGGGCATGCCGTCGGCGCGCGGCTCGGGGATGGACCTACGAAGACGGATGCCTCCTCGAAATACGCGGTCGGCGGACGCCGGCGCGGGCCCGGGCTCCGCGGCGTGCGCGCAGTTGCCCCGGAGCAGCTCGGCGGGCTCGTACCTGCTGCCGTCGAAGTTGTAGAGCCCGTTGCGGTTGAAGGGCCGCAGGGCGATGGGCAGCGACGCCGTGCACATGAGCGTGTTGCAGCACTTGGTCGCGGAGCGGTAGTTCCGCCCCTCGGTCGTCACGCGGATCCAGTAGAGCTTCTCGTGCGCGTCCGGCGGCAGCGTGCAGTCCCCGCAGTGGAAGAGCGCCTTCTTCACGCCGCCGCACTCGCTCAGCGCCGACGTGCCGCTCGGGATGTTCGTCATGCAGAACTCGGCGCAGGCGACGCAGCTCTGGCAATGGCAGTCGAAGCAGAACCGAGGCGCCGTGGAAAACTCGACCTTGACGCTGCCGCAGCGGCAGCGCCAGAACGGCGGCGGCTGCGGCGGCATGGACTCGCCGAAGATGGACGCCGCGGCGCCGGACAGTAAGTCCATCGCCTCGGATTTTTTTTCGATCGGGCTGCTTCGTCCAATGTTGACCTTTGCATATCCTGATTATCCTTGTGGCAATTCATTGGCTGAAGGGCGCCCTTGGTCGGGAACAGCGTCTGTCTTTGTCGGAACACAAAGGCCACACCATGTACACCTCCTCCAAGCTCGTCGCCGCCGCCTCCGTGCTCGCCCTCGCGGCGTCGTACCACCTCGAGCTCGACCGCGCCTTCGCGCTGGAGAGCGCGGCGTCGGACAGCTCCATCAAATTCAGCCGCACGGTGTCGCACGTCGCCGAGGGCTTCTCCGGCAAGGCCGTCTTCGACCACGGCTGCAGCGGCTCCGACGCCTACGGCTCCAACGACTGCGCCTGGAACTGGGGCGACTCGGTCAAGGTCACCGCGTCCGCGGCCGCGGGCGCCGACGTCGCCGCGGGCTCGAAGATCGTCGTCGACCTCAAGGTCGACTCCATCGTGCCCTTCAAGGTCACGTGCCCCGCCTGCGGCGCCAACTGCACGGCGACCGTGCCCATCGTCAAGCAGGAGATCACCGTCGCGCTGCCGCCGTGCCCGCTCATCGCCGCGGCGAAGCCCCTGAGCGTCGACTACACGCTCGCGCTGCCGCCGTCGTCGCCCCTGCCCGTCAAGGTCACGGCCAAGGGCTCCGTGTCCCTCCAGGACGCGGCGGGCCACACGCTCGCCACCGTGACCGTCGACGCGACCGTCGAGTGAGGGCCCTGCGCCCGCTTCCGGCCGGGCCGGGTATAAACCCCCTGTTTGCTTACGCGGCGACCGTCACGGCGACCGCGGCCGCGTCCCGCATCGCGGCCGCGGCGACGGCGAGCCGGTCGCCCGGCCGCAGGCCGGAGCCCTTCATCTGCGCGGAGAGCATGTCGACGAGGACCTGGAAGCCGCCCGGGAGCGTCGCGGCCTCGACGAGGCGGTCGCGCGTGAGGCCGTTCGCGAGGAGGTCCTCGGCGACGTCGACGCAGCGCGGGAAGCCCGGCAGCGCGGTGCGGATCCAGTCCGCGAGCTCGCGCGCGCGCTCCGGCTCGCGGACGTTGTCGATGACGTCGTCGCCGTCGTCGTCGAGGCCGGCGAGGACGCCCTCCCGGGCCTCGTCGAGGAGGAGCCTCCCGTGGTCCTCCGCGAGGTCGCGGTTCCACGGCAGCATCCAGGGCACGCCACTGCCCGCGGGGAGCGCCCAGCACCACGAGTTGTAGGGGAACGCCCACATGTTGAGGCAGACGAACCAGGCCTGGAAGGTCACGAAGGCCGCCGCGACGGCGGCGACGACGTAGAGGGAAAAGTCGCCGCAGCGCAACGTCGCCGCGATGCCGACGAGCACGAAGCCGCCGAGCGCGGGCACGAAGGTCATGAACTCGAGGAAGCCGATCCACCGCGCCATGTGCATGAGGTGCCGGTACGTCGCCGACGGCGACGGCGCGTTGGCCGTGAGGATGTAGAGCGTGAACGTCGAGTAGAGGCAGACGAGCAGCTGGATCGCGACGGTCACCGCGGCCTGTGGAATTCAACCACTGGTTTGGGTGGTCCTGACCAAACTTCAGAATTCTCTAGCTCGGTCAAATCGAAGTCGATTCGGCTGACTTTTGGACGGATCGATTGCTCTCGTCGAGTTCTCGACGCACAGCCGAAGAGAGCGTCGAAACTGTCGCATACGCTCACATTGAAGTCGGGTTGAAGATTTGAATTCCACACAGACCGCGGCGACGGCGTTGAACGCGTCGACCTTGGTCCGCGCCGCGGGCGGGTAGTCGTCCGGCGCCAGCGGGCTGAGCGCCGCGCCGGCGAACGCGGACAACACGACGCCCGAGACGATGGACATGTTGCTCAGCATGGACGTGAGCCGCTCGTAGACCTCGCCGGGTTTCGAGCTGCACAGCATCGTCGTCGCCTCGCTTCCCAGGAACGCAAAGGGCCGCCGGCGAAAGTTCGCGCGCAGCGGGTCGATGGCGCGCTGCAGGCACGCCTTGTCCGCCGCCGACCAGGTCCCGTTCCGAGCATCGCCGTCCGAGGGCGCCACGCGGCGCTTCCGGAGCCTGTTTTCCAGCCAGCCCATGTGTCGTCCGAGTGTGGTGTGTTTTATGCTGCCCGAGGACCGCGCCGTCGCGCACCTGGATGCTCTCGAACGTCACCAACACTCAATTGTCGGAACTGTCGCAGATTCTCGAGCACGCTGCGGCTGCCCAGGCCCGGTCTATCGCGCAGCGGAAGCCTCAGCAACCGGTTCAACCACAGGTTCACCCACGCATCAACGAGATAAAGCTCGGCCGACCAAGCTCGAGGTGGTCGTGTGCCGGGAAGGAGCACGTGGGGAGCGCGATGGAGTTCGAGCGCGTGCTCTACCGCGTCCACGCGTCGACGCTCGCGTCGCTCGAGCGGAACCGGGAGCGGCTCCACGTGCGCCCGCTCAACGCCTGCTGGATCGTGACGGAGCTGACCTTCGTCGTCGCCGTGAGCCTGCTCCTGCTCTCGACGGCCCTCCACGCGTCCCTCGAGCGGGGCAACTGCCTCGCCCCCCAGCTCGCGGAGGCGCTGCGGGTCCAGGCGCCCCCGGGGAGCAACGCGTCCGACGGCGGCTGGCGCCTCCCGCGCGACGTCGTCGTCAAGATCAGTTTGGGATCCCTCCCCGGCGACGCGGAGCTCATCGCCGAGGCCAACGAGGTCGCGACGCGGCGCCTGAGTAGCAACGGCACGGACGCGGCGCGGGACGACGCGTCGCGGTGGGCGGTCCGCGGCGGCGACTACTCGCTCGCGCGCCGCGCGGCGCTGCTCTACCTCGAGGAGGAGACCTTCTTCCGGGCCCACAAGGTGCGCACGGTGAACGTGACGCTCTCCAAGACGTGCCTCGACGCCGGGAGTTCGCTCGCGGCCTGGGCGCACCGCGAGCTCTTAGGCTACGACACGCCGGTCATCAACCAGGCCATGTACGGCCTCGGGTCGTCGGCGATCCTGCGGAACGACGCGAGCGGCGAGGTCTTCCGCTGGCGGCGGAGCCTCGTCAAGGCGCGGGCGAAGGCGCGCGGCGGCGACGGCGGGCTCCGCGCGACGGGCCGGTGGTTCGTCTTTCGGTTCGGCGTCGCGGCGAAATCGCTCATCGCCTTCTTCTTCATGTCGACGATCACGGCGCTGGTGATCCGCGTGCTCGTGTCGTCGGGCGTCGTCGCGGCCTTTTTGCTCTGGTACGGGCTGACGTCCTGCGGCGCGCGGCTGGATTTCGGCGCGCTGTCGCTGAGCTACCCGTGGCTCGGCGCGCCGCTGGAGCTGCTGCGGGCCCAGCGGCGGCCCGCGTGCCCCTTCGTCGCGTCGCACGTCGTGCGCGTCGTCCTGCTCTACGCGGCCTACGAGGCCTGCCAGGTCGCGTTCTCCGACTGGTTCTACCTCGGGCAGCGGCCTCTACCGAAAACGTTGCCGCTCTGCGTCTTCGGCGTCGCGTTGGGCTGGGAGTACGCGACCATGGTCTACGTGCGGTCCGCGCCGTCCATCGCCTACCTGCCCAAGCTCACGCTGCTCTATTTTCTCGCGGCGCACGGCACGTTCTACGCCTTGGCGCGGCCCTACGCGCTGCTGAACCTCGCCGTCGCGGCGCTGCTCATGGCCCACGCCGTGCTCTACGTGATCCTCGAGTTCGAGCTCCCGGCGCACGCGCGCGGCGACGTCGACCACGAGACGCCGCGCGCGCGGCACACGGAGCTGCCCTGGCCGGCTCTCGACGCGATGCTGCCGCCGACGTGGTCCCTCTTCATGCCCCTCGTGCCCGACGACGCGACCGTCGACGCCTTCGGCGGCGGCCTCGACGCCGCCGCGGCGGCGGCGGCGAACCGCGCCGACGCGCCCGTCGCCGCGCCCGACGACGCGGGCGGCGAAGCGGACGGCGGCGAACCGGGCGAGGACGACGACGACGACGCGGGCCAGGAGGCGCCGGGCGGGCTCGTCGCCGCGGACGACGACGACGACGCCGCGCCGCAGGACGACGACGACAACGCCCTCGAGCTCGTCGACCTCTCCGGCGGCGACGCCGACGCCGCGGCGCCCATCCTCGCGCCGTCGCCGGCGTCCTCCTCCGCCTCCTCGGGCTAGCGAGCGCTCTTTTTTAACGT
>NW_008705579.1:634395-656516 GCF_000186865.1 Aureococcus anophagefferens
TCTCGTGACACTCCCATCTATGGGCTAGCTTTTTGCCACTGCTCGTGCACTGCATTTAGCGATTCAAAAAAACCGGTGCAGCCATAGAGCGCCCGATGCCCAGACAGCGTCGAGCGGTCCATCGATGCGGGCGTGGACGCTGCTGAGCCTCGCGTGCGCCGCAGCGCTGGCGCCGCCGCAGGCTGCCCGCCGCCGCTCGTCGAGGCTGCGCGCTGCCGCGCCCAACGACGACCCGGGCCCCAGCGACGCCGCCTTGCTCGACGTCGCGCTGTCGAGGCATCTCCACGCTGGCATCTGGGCCGCGACCTTCGACGGCGGCGAGGAGAACCGCATCGCGCTCGACGCCGAGGGCCGCGCGTCGGCGGTGCGCGATCTCTACGCGGACGGCGGCGGCAGCGGCCGCGGCGGCGCGCGGTCGGGGCTCTGGAGGATAGAGACGGTCGACGGCGAACCGACGGCGTGCGCCGTGACCGTCGTCCTGGGCAGGTACAGCCTGCAGGCCGTCGCGGCGGCGAACTCGACGACGCTCCGGGGGACCGTGTTGGAGGGCGAGGTCGACGGCGACTTCGTCGGCCGCTTCGAGATGGCGCTCGCGAGCCCCGCGGCGAACGCGTCCGCGATCGACGAGCGACTGGCCGCCGCGGAGGCGAAGCTCGCGCGGCGTCCGGCGCCGCCGCCGCGCTACACTCGCGCGGCCTTCGCGGGCCGGCGCTGGCTGCTGGACGCGGTCTTCGAAAACGAGCCGGCGCAGTTCGTCCTCGATCTGCGAGAAAACGGCGAGTTCGTCGACACGGCGGAGCGCGGGCGGCTCGGCGGCAACTGGGGCGTCTTCGACGACGGCGCCGCGCGGAAGGCGGCCGACGGCGCGGGCACGCACGTGTGGCTCTGGATCCGGCGGTCCAAGTGTCGGGGCTACAACCTCCACGGCGACATGCGCCTCCACGGCAAGCCGTCCTACGGCGGCGGCGCCTCGCTCCAGCGCGAGCTCGCGGCGCGGTCCGGGGGAGACGCGCCCGCGCCGGACCGCGTCGCCGGCTTCGTCATCTACGGCGACATCCCCGACATGGAGTACTCGGCGCTCATCGGCACGTTCGAGCTGACGCCGGCCGCGGCGCTGCCGCCGTCGCTCCTCGGGCGGCTCCCCATCCCGAGCGCCTGGGGGAGCTCCCTCACTTGAACGACGATGGGAAGCTCCCTCACTTGAAATAAACATCAGCTTCTGAAACTCCCAGCACATAACTTGACGGAGCCATCCCGCCACTCGGCGTTCCCCGCCGCACTATGGTGGGACCATTTCCGCGCCGCCGGGCCGTCGTGGCCTGCGCGCTCCTCGCGGCGCCGCGCCTCGCCGCGGCGCAGCGGGCGCGGCGGCTCCAGAAGGGCCCCAACGGCGGGAAGAAGCCGCCGCCCGGCGGCCCGCCGCCGGCCCACGACGACGGGTGGGAGGAGGACGGCGACGAGGACGAGGAGTGGGACGACGAGGAGTGGGACTGGGACGACGAGGAGTGGGGGGACTGCGAGGATTGGGACGAGGGCTGCGAGGATTGGGACGAGGGCGAGGCCTACGGCTACGGCCACGGCGGCTACGGCTACGGCCACGGCGACGAGTGGCGGGACGAGGGCGAGGAGTGGCGCGGCGGCAAGGAGGGGAACCTCGAGGGCCATGAGTGGTGCCTCTGGGAGGTCACGGCGGAGTTCGTCAACTTCGGCGTCAACGGCGGCCGCTGCTTCGGCTGCTCCGGCATGGCCGACGAGGACGAGCTCGTGGCCCACTGCCGCGAGCTGTGCCTGAAGGACGCGGACTGCGTCGCCTTCGAGACCGCGCCGGACGGCGTCGATTTCTACGAATCCGAGTTCGAGGGGAAGCGCTACTACCTCGACGGCTTCGACCACAACGGCGTCAACTGCTGCCTCGAGCAGAGCAGGAAAAGGGTGCGAAATTCCCAACTTCAAAGGCTCCTATCTCGGCCGTTTTCCACTCGTTTCGGCTGATTTTTGGACGAGCGATCATCTCTTGGAACGGCCTCGAAGCATGGATGCTTTTTCCGGAACGCGCGCGCGCGGAACACTCACGTTGAAGCGACGTTGAATCATCCTTTTCCTGCCCAGGCCTCGAGCACCACACGTCGTCCAACAAGGGCTCTCCAAATTCCTGGCAGAGGAGCGGCGACGTCGACGGCGACTGCCCCGCGGAGGTGTCGCTGTGGACGACGCGGGAGCTCGTCGAGGGCGAGGCCGAGTTCTGCGACCGCGACTACGGGCTGGATTTGGGCGTGTGCACGGCCTACGCGGAGTACGACTTCGACGATTCCGAGGACGCGAACGTCGCCCGGAGGGACCTCTACCTCGAGCGGGGCTGCGCCGCGATCGTCGACGGGTTCTACTACTTCATCCTGGCGATGTGTTTCCTCGCGGGCGCCCTCGTGACGTTCCTGGCCGCGGCCTGCTGGATTTTTGACGCCCTGCAGGACCAGGAGCGGAAGTCGCGGCTCCGGGCGGGCACGTGCGTCGTCGTCGTCGCGTCGGCGCTGGTCTGGTTCTTCGGCCTGCTGCCGGCGGTCTACTGGCTCCCTCCGGTCTACGAACTCTCCTACGCGGGCGCCGGCGTCGGGCTCGTCTTCGGCCTCGCGGCGCACGCGAAGCCCGTGAAAAAGCGCCTGCTGCCCCGGGTCGACGGCAAGACCTACTGCGTCTCGCCGGCGGGGGACGTGGCGCGGGTCGAGGCGGAGATGGTGCCGGCCATCGAGGCCGTGCCCATCGACCGGAGCCCCGTCGTCGTCGACGGCCGGCGCGAGCTCGACGGCGCCCACGACGAGGAGAAGGAGGAGCGGTCGCCGGTCGCGCGGTCGCTCACGCCCTCCAAGGCCATCATGGCCGAGTCCCTCAAGTCGGTGCCGCGCGCCGGCGACGACGAGTACGACGTCTTCATCTCCCACTGCAAGAAGCTGCCGACGTCCGAGGACCGCGCGATCTGGCTCGCGGATCTGTTCGAGGGCGAGGGCCTCAAGGTCTTCTTCGACCGGAGCGACCTGCTGGAGATCAGCGAGGCGGCCCTGCGCGACGCCGTGCGCGCGTCGCGCGTCATCGTCACCGTCGTCGACCCCGTGACCTTCGACAGCGTCTGGGTCGCGAACGAGAACGCCTGGGCCAAGGACCTCGGCAAGCCCATCGTCGCGTTCTACGACCGCGACCGCCACGCGTGGGACGAGATCAGCAAGTGGGTGCCCCTCCACCCGCACGTCTTCGCGCGCCAGGCCATCCCCTACACGAAGGACTACCGCACGGAGGCCAAGGACAAGCTCCTCCGCCAGGTCGACCTCGCGCGCCGCGACGCGACGGTCCGCGGCCACGCGGCGCTCAAGGGGCTCCACGCCGCGGGCTCCGCGACCTTCTAAAGGCACCTCGATCGAAGCGCTCGAGTCGGCCGTTACGCCGCGCGGGCCCGTCGTCGCCGCGCCCGGAGGACAGTCTCCCCCCGGGCGCCGCGAGTCATCTCGCCCGGCGCGGTGTTCCGCGGCCTACTTGAGCTTCTGGAGCGACTTCTTGATCTCCGGCACGGCGCGGTGGCCGTACTTGGAGAAGAGGTCCTTCTGACTGCCAGACCAGACCTGCGTCTTCGCGCCGTCGGTCGTCGCGTCGATGGTGACCTTGATGGGGTACGCGTCGACGCGGTTCGGCGACACGTCCGCGCCGGGGAACTCGTCGAGGATCGCCTGTTTGGCAGCAGAGAACTCCTGCTGCCCCCCGTCTCAGTTCTTGCAGTAGGTCACCAGGAAGCTCGGCGCCATCTTGCTCGACGACGGCGACGACGACTCGCGGAGCACGTGGAGCGAGGCGGCGGTGGCGAAGGTCGACAGCAGCAAAGCGATCGGTTTCATGCAAGGCGTGCGCGCGACGAGCAGCGGCGGCGCGCGACGGTGCGGGCGTCGAGCGGGCGCGGAGCCTCGGAGCGCCGAGCGGCAGCTCGCCGCTAGGCTAGGAGAGGTTAACAGCTAGAGGGCCTACCCGGGGGGTTTGCGGCACCAGGCCTCGCGGCACTGGGACTCCAAGCCTAGCCGCGACCGCCGCACCGTCAGCCTCGCCACAGCGAGCTTGGCAGCCACCCTCGTCGTCGCGCGACACTGCACGCCACGCGTCGACGACGATGGCGTCCGACGCCGACGAGCGCAGAAAAAAGTGGCGCTGCGACGTCGCCGCGTCGTCGATCTTCGCCGCGGGCCAGGGGTCGCCCGTGCCGTTCCTCATGGCGGCGCTGCCCCTCGCCGGCGCCGCGGCGACTTTGACCATATGCATCCCCGGCGAGCTGCGGCGCGTCGTGCTGCGGTCCTGCGCCATCTCCGCCGCGGCCTACGGCGCGACGCGCCACCTGCTGCCGGTCATCGGCGCCAAGGTGCCCGCGGCCAAGTACGGCTGCGACCTCCTGAAGCGGCCCGCGCGCGAGCCCATCGGTGCCGCGGACAAGACCGTGCCCGAGTCGCTGGGCCTCGTGAGCGGCGTCTGCTTCGTCCTCGCCCTCGTCGTCACGCAGAGCTTCCAGAAGGAGCAGTCGCCGGAGTACTCCGCCGCGATGCTCAGCGTCGTCTTCGCGGTGCTTCTGGGCTTCGCGGACGACGTGCTGGACCTCGAGTGGAAGTACAAGTACGTCCTGCCGCCGCTCATGTCGCTGCCGCTGCTGAGCGCCTACGGCGGCGGCACGACGGTCGCGCCGCCGCGGGTGCTGCGGGAGCTGCTCGTGCGCGGCGCGGACCTGAGCGCCGCGGGCGCGTTTCTCGACGCGGCGCTCTCGGCGCTCGGCGGCGGCGTCGACGCCGCGGGGCGGGGGCTCGTGGACCTCGGGCTGGCCTACAAGGTCTACATGGTGCTGCTCGCCGTCTTCTGCACGAACGCGATCAACATCTACGCGGGCGTCAACGGGCTCGAGGCGGGCCAGACGTACGCGACGGGCGTCGCGATCTTGATCATGAGCGCCGTCGAGCTCGGGCGCGCCGTCGGCGACGACGGCGTCTTCGACGAGGCGGAGAACGCCATGGCGCGGCACCATCTGTTCTCCGTGACGCTCATGCTGCCGTTCTGCGCGACGACCCTGGCGCTGCTGAAGTCGAACTGGTTCCCCGCGGAGGTCTTCGTCGGCGACACGTTCACGAATTACGCGGGCATGACGCTGGCCGTCGTCGCCATCCTGGGGCACTTTCCCGTCATGCTCATGGCGTTGATGGTGCCGCAGCTGCTCAACTTTCTGATCAGCGTGCCGCAGCTCTTCAAGCTCCGGCCGTGCCCGAGGCACCGGCTCCCGACGTTCGACGAGGCGACGGGCTACCTGCGCTTCTCGCGCGTCAACGACCGGGCGACGACGGTGCCCGACGGGGCGAACATCATGAACCTGACGCTCATCAACGCCGCGCTCCGCGCGTGCCGGGGTCTGACGGAGCCCGCGCTCGCGGCGCTCCTGCTCGCGCTCCAGGCCGCGACCTGCGCCGCGGCCGTCGCGCTCCGCTTCTGCCTCGTCGGCCGCGTCTACTGACGGAATTTTGTTAAAACACGAGGGCGATAGAAAAGGGGAGGGGGGCTGGGCGCCTCACGCGCTCACGCGCGCGGGCAGCGCCGCGTCGTAGGCGACGGGCGCCTGGGAGAGCGTCTTCGTGATGGACGAGTCGCGGCGGAGGTGGCGGAGGTGCTCGTGGCCCGTGCCCGGGACGTGGAGGTCCTCGTGGCCCTTGCCCTCCTTGATGAGCTCGAGGTAGGACTCGTGCGTCTCGTGGATGACCTTGAGCGCGTAGGCCGCGGGCAGGCACCGCTCCTCGAAGGCGAACTTGTTCGGCGGCTTGCCGTCGGGGATCTTGTAGGTCCGGAACCACTCGCGGATGAGGCCGACGGTGCCCGGCAGGAGCCGCTCGACGTCGTCGACGTCGTTGAGCTCCGACGCCCAGCGGTCCTCGGCGTCGATGGCGACGACCTTCCAGTCCGTCTCGTCGTCGTCGATCATGGCCAGCACGCCCAGCACCTTGACGGCGCGGATCTCGCCCGTGCGGACCTGGCGGAGGCCGATCTCGCAGACGTCGAGCGGGTCGTTGTCGCCCGGGTAGCCCGTGTCCGGCGACGTGTGGCGCGGGTCCTCCCAGGTCCGCGGGAAGCAGCCGTAGTTGAAGAAGATGTCGCCCTTCTTGAACTCGCGGAGCACGCCCTTCTTCGTGTCCTGCTTGATCGGCGTGACGTGCTCGTTCGTCGCGACCTCGAACTTCTTGCGCGTGCACTTGGGGATCTCGCAGACGAAGTTGAAGGTCGGCGTGCTCGACTCCGGCGCGCCGTCCGCGGCGACGAGGGGCACGTCGTGCCAGAGGCTCAGCTCCTTCGTCGACCCGGACCGGCCCGCGGCGCGCGGCGCGTCCAGGACGTGGACGCGGTAGTCCGTCGTGTTCGCGGAGCCGCGCTCGAGCACGAGCGTGTTGAGCTCGTCGAGGCGCGCGTCGTGGGCCTCGGCCTTGCTCAGCCGCGGCGAGCCCGGCTCCTCGAGGGGCTCGGCGTCGCTACCGCGCCGGTCGCGCCGCCGCTGCTTGAGGAGCACCGCCAGGGACACGGCGACGGCCGCGGCGCTGATGGCCGTCGTGATGTGCTCGGCCTTGGGCATGGTGGTGTGCTGCGACGCGCTGCGACGCGACGGGACTGAGGCTTCGGGAGGTTCAGCAGGCGCCCACGTCGCCTCTGTGAATTTTGCGAACCTTCAGATCATGCAAGAGCCGCCCGGGATAAATCCCGCGGTACCTCATGCCGGATTCTTCGATCGCGGGCCCGGCACCCACCCACCCACCTCCTGGCCAATCAGGGACCTCCGTTTCGTTAGTTGCCTTCAAGTTGCCGCTCGCAAAATCGCCACAACGCGCGCGCGATTCCGCGCGCGCGCTCTCTCGTGTCGCGGAGCTGCGCGGTCCAATCTCCGCTTTGCGATGAGAACGGGCACCCGCGCCGCTCGACTCGCCGCGGCGAGAAGCGGCGCTTGCCCAGAGACGACGATAGCGGCGTGAAGACACGTCGCCGAGGCGCCGCGCGACCGTCAGCCGCGGCACCGCGGGTCATGACCGCGCGCGCGCGCGCGCGTTACAAGTACCCATCAGTACACTGTAGATTTTCCAAACCAGGCCTCCGGACCCACCCACCCACCTCGCCATGAGGTTCGAATCTTTTGTCCGTGGGTGGCTCGTGGATCATGTCCTGTATTATTATTGTGCAACCGTTTGGGGCAAAGGTTGAGTCTGCGCCGCGGCGGCCGCCGCTCGCGCGACGCTTCCGTCGACGTGAAGTAACACGCGGCCGTCTCGACGCGACGCACAACCACAACAAGCCGGCACCCCGGCCGAATCGACGACCGTGGACTCGCGGTTCGCGTAAATTATTCGAGAGCGCCGCGGCGGGAAAATATGACTACATGATGTTGCCCGTGTCGTCGTCGACGTCGTAGGGGTAGCTCGGGTAGTCGTCGACGCTCTCGGGCGCGTCGTCCTCCGGGACAGCCGTTGACCTACAAAGAAGAAGGACGTCGCGCGGCGCGAATCGTCTCGCGGCGTCGGACGCGGCGCGCGCGCGGATAGGAGCTACAGCAGTCCCAGTCGATGTCGGACGCGCAGAAGATCATCGAGAGGTACGAGGGCGCGGGCGACACGGGCGCGACGTTTTTCGGCGGGCTCTCGTCGAGGACCATGAACGAGCGTCGAATGTCGCGCCTGAGCTCGACGACGAGCGGATCGTCGCGGTGGTCTTCTTTGAGGTTCAGCGCCTTCAAATCCAGTTCGCCCAGGCCTTCGACGTCCGGCGAGACGGCCGCGAGACGGCGCGGCGCGTCGGGTTTCGCGCGAGGCGTCTGGTCGTCGGTTTTTTGCGTTTTTTTCAGCTCGCGATAGTACATGAGTGCGCGGCCCCGGCGTCGTCGCGGTGCGGTCGACGACGAAGACGGACGAGGTGTGCAAATGACCAAAAGATGACCGCTGGCGCCGCGCGCCGACGTGAGAACCGGTGTCTGGGCCTCTGTGGCAACAGACCTCGTTTGTGGCCGCAGCTCGATCGAGCGTCTCCACAGCCCGCCGCGCGCGCCGCCGAGCCGCGCCGCTCGCAGCCGCCGCCGCGCCCGAGCGTCGAGGCCGCCCCGACTCGTCCCGGACACCCGCGCGACGCGCCCGCCGCCGCGCCGCCGCTGCGCGAGCCACAAACACACGGAAACAACCGCCGCGCCCGCGACGGCCATGGAGGAGCTCTTCTACGGCAAGAAGAAGGCGGAGAACATGCCGAGCACGCCGCCGCCGCCGAGCGCGTGCGACGCGGAGAAGAAGGACTACGTGCTCCGCGAGCTGTCCAAGGTCTACGCGTCGGTCTTCCGCCCCGTCGAGGAAGCCACAAAGTTCGACGTTTTTTATTCGTCGCTCCTCAACGAGGCCGAGTTCCGGACGCCGCCCATGGTGCTGCTCATCGGCCCCTACAGCGTCGGCAAGACGACGTTCATCGAGTACCTGCTGGGCAAGAGCTTCCCCGGGGAAAGGGTGGGGCCGGAGCCGACGACGGACCGGTTCACGGCGGTCATGTACGGCGAGGACGAGCGCACGATCCCCGGCAACGCGCTGACGGTGGCGCCGAACTCGCCGTTCCGCGCGCTCCAGCGCGAGGGCAACAACTTCCTGAGCCGCTTCGAGGGGTCCATGTGCACGAGCCCGCTCCTCGAGCACCTCACGCTCATCGACACGCCGGGCGTGCTCTCCGGCGAGAAGCAGCGCGTCGCGCGCAACTACGACTTCGACGTCGTCGTCCAGTGGTTCGCGGAGCGCGTGGATCTGATCATCCTGCTCTTCGACCCCTTCAAGCTCGACATCTCGGACGAGCTCATGTCGGTGATCAAGGGCTTCAAGGGCCACGAGGACAAGGTCCGCGTCGTGCTCAACAAGGCCGACAGCGTGAGCCAGCAGCAGCTCATGCGCGTCTACGGCGCGCTCATGTGGTCCCTGGGCAAGGTGCTCAACACGCCCGAGGTCTGCCGCGTCTACGTCGGGTCGTTCCACGACGAGGAGCTGCGGGACCCGGACACGGCGCCGCTCCTCGCCGCGGAGATGTCGGACCTGCTGGCGGACCTGCGGGACCTGCCGCACCAGTCGGCGATGCGCCGCGTCAACGAGCTCGTCAAGCGCGCGCGGCTGCTCAAGGCGCACGCGTACCTGCTCGACCACCTCCGCGCGCAGATGCCGTCGGTCTACGGCTTCGACAAGAAGAAGAAGGAGCTTCTGGACACGATGCCGGCCCAGTTCCGCACGGTCTGCCGCGCGCGGGGCCTGAGCCCCGGCGACTTTCCCGACATCGGCAAGTTCACGACCGTCGCGCGCGAGATCGACTTCACGGAGTTCCCGAAGATCGCCGGCGGCCGCCTCCGCAAGGGCAAGGCCATGACAGACCTCGACCACGCGTTGAACGTCACGATCCCGGGCCTCATGGAGTTCCTCCCGCGCGGCAGGCGCGACGACGACCCGAAGCCCGAGGCCGAGCCCGTCGCAGACGCGGAGCCCGTCGCCGCGCCCGAGGCCGTCGTCCTCGAGACCGTCGCCAAGTCCTAGGATCATGCCCGTAACTTTTTACGCGCCGTCGACGTAGCGCGCGGACCGCTGGGCCTCGAAGACGAGGAGCGCGGCGAGCGCCGTGGCCACGTGCCACGCCGCGTGGAGCTGGAGCACCGACTCCGGGTCGCAGAGCGACGCGAAGCCGTGGCGCGGCTGGTCGACGGACTGGCAGACGAAGGCGACGAGGAGCAGGCCGAGCGCCGCGGCGAAGCACGCGCGCCCCCGCGCGTCGTAGCGGGCCGGCCGGCGCCAGGCGTCCGCGACGACGAAGGGCAGGAGCGACCCGACGAAGCCCAGGAGCTCGACGCGCTCGCAGGCCTCGTCCGCGTAGTAATGGTGGCAGAGCGGCCAGAGCGCGGCGCAGAGCGCCGCCTGCGCCGCGGCGAAGGCGCCGCCGCTCGCCGCGGCGCCGCCCGACCGCTCCCAGGTCTGGGCGACCTTGTGCAGCGAGAGGAAGGAGAGCACGGAGAACATGCCGAAGACGTCCAGCACGTGCCCGCCGTGGCAGCGGCACGCGTGGTTCCACGTCGTGCCGCAGGCGTGGATCAGGTTCACGACGGCCGACGCGGCCTCGCGGCCGGGCGACGCCGCGAGCGACCCCGGCGGCGCGGCGGCCTTCTTTCGCGCGTCGACGACGGCGCGGCGCGCCATCCACAGGACGACGCCGAAGAAGAGCAAGTCGCTGGACGCGTTGCTCCGCTCGCGGAAGAGGGATCCGGCGCCTACCAAGCATGACGGCGACGATTTCTCATTGTTGTCCCACCCCAAATCTCTCGAAAATCGTCACGGCCACAGGACGCTGCCCGGCGCCGCGGTCGACCTCGCACCAGGGGCCCGGGTCGTCGGCTCTTATGGACGCCATGGTCGATGCAGCCCAGGACGTCGCGTTCCAAGCAGCGTCCATAATGTTCTCTTTCTTGGGAGGGGCAGTCTGATTGGCTGGTTCGGGCAGCGCAGTGCAAGGTGGCGTCAACGTCAGCTCGACGCACCGGTGACAAGATCTTGCTCGTCGCCTCGCGCGCCGTCGTCGTCGACCCGATGGCGGCGGCCGTCGATGCCCTCGAGCAGCTCATCCGCGTCCTCGAGCACCTCTGCGATCCCACGCAACCGGGCTACCAGGAAGCGCAGGCCCAGCTCGAGGCCTGGCAGCGGCAGAACGCGTCGCAGCTCGCCTGCGGCCTCGCGCGCGTCTGGACCGTGCGGACGCTGGACCCGAGCACGCGGCAGCTCGCGGCGGTCATCGTCAAGAACCTGCTGGCCAAGGGCCTCGCCCTCGACGACGCGTCGCTCGCGGAGCTCCGCGGCCACGCGCGCGCCCGCGCCCGTTACATCGCGCGCGGAAGCCTTTTCGAGAGAGCTCGGTAGGTCACGGCGGCGCTCGGCGACCGCGACGTGCTCGTGCGCTCCGGGGCGGCGCTCGTCGCCTGCCGCGTCGCCGACGCCGCGGGGCTGGTGGCCGCGCTCGCGTCGGCCGACGAAGCCTTGGTCGACGGCGCGCTGCGCGCCGTCGAGTTCGCGGCCGAGGAGCGGCGCGTGGCCGCCGCGCCCCCGCTCGTGGACGCTCTGCGGCGCCTCTTCGCCCACGGCGACGGCGGCTGCCGCCGGCGCGCGCTGAGATGCGCCGCGCGCTGCGGCTGGCTCGACGGCGGCTCCGCGGCGCTCCGGGAGCTCAGCGGCCTCGCGGCGGATCCGCACGCGGGCGTGCGCGCCGAGGTGCTGGCCTGCGTCGCGGAGCTGCGGCGGCGCGGCGGCCTCGAGGCCGCGGAGCTCGGCGGCGTCGCGCAGTTCGCGCTCGGCGCGCTCCGCGACGACGACGCGGCGGTCGCGACGGCGGCGTGCGAGGTGCTCCGCGACGTCGCGCGCGCGGCGCTCGAGGGCGACGGCCTCGCGCGGCAGCTGCTGGCCGCGTCGCTGCCCCAGCTCGTGCCGGCGCTGCTCCGGGCCATGCGGCGCACGGTGCAGGACGTCACGGACTTCAAGCGCGACGCGGCGCTCCTCCGCGTCGACGCCGTCGACCGCGCGCCGGCGCCCTTCCACGGCAATGGGCCGGGGTCCGACGACGACGACGCGACGGACGACGAGGCGCTCCTCGGCGGCGGCGACCCGAGCGGCGCGTGGTCGCTGCGGCGGTGCGCGGCGTCGACGTTGGACGCGGCGGCGAAGGCGACGGGCGGTGTGCTCCCCCGCCTCCTGCCGCTGGCGACGCGCGCCTTCGCGGGGGCGCTCGACGACGACGACGCGCGGGGCGGGCCCCGGGGCGGCGGCGCGCCGGCGACGGCGCCGCGGGGCGTCTGGGAGCGCGAGGCCGCCATCCTCGCGGTCGGCGCGGCGGCGGCGCCCGGCGACCCGGCGCTCCGCGGCGCGACCGGCCTCGTCGAGGCGCTGGTCGAGGCGTCGCGGGACCCGCGCTGCGCCCAGGTCCGCGAGATCGCCGCGTGGGCCCTGGGGCGGCTCGCGCCCGCGGTCCTCGACGACGCCTCGGACGACGCCGCGCGCGTCGTCGACGCGCTGCTGGGCGTCGTCGAGCGCGACGACCACAAGCGGTGCCTCGAGGCCGCCTGCTTCGCCCTGGCGTCGGTCTTGGACGCCGTCGGCGACGGCGCGGCGCTCCGGCGGCTCCCGCCGGGCCGGCTGGTCGCCGCGCTCGCCGCCGCGCTCGCGGCCTTCCGCGACCGGCGCCTCCTGGCGCTCTACGGCTGCCTGGGCACGCTCTTCTGGCACGCGGGCGACGGCGCGGACTTTGCGCCCCTCTTCCCGCCTTTCGCGGACCGCTTCGGGGCCTGCCGGCGGAGGGTCGACGCGCCGCACCTCGCGCTCCCGCTCCTCTACTGCACCAAGGGCCTCGCGCACGCCCTGGCGTCGGATCCCAAAAAGGCCGCGGCGGGACACGAGGCGACGTTCCTCTTCGGCGTGGCCGCCGCGTGCGTCGACTTCGCGGCCGCGGGCGTCCGGAGCGGCCGCGAGCACTTCTCGCTGCGCCACGACGACACCGACGCCGACGGCGGCGTGGGCGTCGCGGCGCTCGAGTGCCTCGGCGCCTGCGCGGGCGCTCTGGGCGAAAGCTTCGCGCCCGTGCTCGACGGCGCGTGCCCCGTGCTCGCCGCCGCTTTGACGGCGCCCCACACGCACCCGACGCCCCACCTCTACGCCGCGGCCGCGACGGCGGCGACGTTTATCGGCGACTGCGCGCTGGCCTGCCTCCCGGAAGCGGCGCGGCCGCTAGCGACGCTCGCGCCGTCCGTCGCGGCGCTCGTCGCGCCGTGCTCGCAGCTCGACGCCGTCGCGCCGCCCGCCGTCGTCGGCGCCGCGCGGACGGCGGCGCAGAACGCGCTCTGGGCCGTCGGCGAGCTCGCGCTGGCGTTGCCGGACGCGGCCTTACTGGAAGCGCTCGGCGGCTCCGGCGCCGCGCTCCTCGCCGCCGCGACGGACTTGGACGGGCCCGCCGCGCTCCGCGACCACGCGGCGCAGACGCTGGGCCGCTGCTGCTCGACGCCGACGCTGCGGCGGGGCTTCGGCGTCCTCGACGCGCGCGCGCTCGCCGCGTGGCTCTCGTCGCTCGCCGACTGTTCGCGCCCCGACGCGAACGAGCTCGCGCGGACGTTCCACGGAATCTGCGCTTTGGCCGCGGAGCACCCGCGGCTCTTCCTCGACGCCGACGCCGGCGTCGTGCCCCAGTTCCTCGCGGCGATGGCCTCCTGGCGCCGGACCCACGCGCCCGCGCCGCCGGCCCCGCTCGCGCTCGCGTTCAAGCGCATCCTCGCGGGCCTCGGCGTCGACCTCCGCGACCCGGCCCACCTCACCGGCCTCCGCTCCGCCGAAGACGCCACCTACCTTCGGGCGCTCTACGGGTGACTCGCCTAACCCGCTAGAGCCAACGTGTCTCTCTCCGCGGGCGGCCGGCCCGGGAACTCAGTAGTCCCGGGAAGTGGCCCCTGTAAGTCACAGAAGTAGTCATGTGCAGTAGGCACTTCAGTAGGCTCACAGGCCCCGGGTGCAAGTGCATCAGCAACGTCGGCTCAGTTCCCCACACAAAGAGGATTCCTCGCACGCGGCGCTGGACGACAGCAGCCCGGGTTGCAAGGACCGGTGCGGGCGCGGTCCGGCGCAGCATCGCGTTCGGTGCGCGGCGCGCCGCCCATGGCGCCCGTGAAGCTCATCCTCCACTTCGACATCAATCAGACCTTGATCCTCGAGGACAAGGCCGGCGGCGACTCCTTCGAGGACGCGCTGAACCTCATCGTCTGCAAGAGCGCCTTCGTGCGCATCAAGGGCGGCGGGGGCAGTGCGCAGGAGGCGAAGGAGGCGACGAGCGTCGACCAGCTCGAGTGGATGAACGGCCACCCCATCGACGGCTCCGCGGTCGACCCCAACAAGGTCGTGTGCACCGGCTGGGACTGGCCGCCGGGCTGCGTGCCCTTCCACCGCGTCGCGCTCCTCAAGGGCGTCGGCCGCGCGTTCACGGAGAAGGGCAACCCGGGCCACCCGCTGCGGGGGGTCTACAAGCGGCTCCGCGAGGCGATGACGATCCCGGAGACGGACGAGCCGGTCGACGCTCGGCTCGCGACGGACTGCGGCAAATTCTGGCTCGTCGTGCCGTCGTTCTTCGAGATGCTCGCGGGGTTGGCCATGACCCTGCGCAACTTCTCCCTCGTCTTCCGGACCTACGGGTCCGAGGCGGCCAAGGTCGTCCGCGCGTTGAACGCGTTCGCGGAGGGCAAGCACCCCTTCGCGCGGGGCGTCCCGTCGCTCGCGTCGGACCCGGAGGACGCGTGGACGGGCCGCTACCAGGACGACGGCAAGTACACGCTCACAAGGACCGCCGGCGTGGCGACGACGGCGCTCGACGAGACCGCGGCCGTGAAGCGTTTGGAGGACCGCGACGCCGACGGGCCGTCGGCGCACGCGGTCGTCGACGACTACGGGTGGTGGAAGAAGAACTACCACATGCCCGAGGCGGGCAAGCCGCTGTGGATCGACCTCGCGGACAAGCGGTGCCACCACGTCTTCTTCGACGACAACATCCACAACAGCGACGCGGATTCCATCGTCGCCGTCCGGGCAGGAAAAGAGTGATTCAACGTCGCTTCAATATGAGTGTTCCGCGCGCGCGCGTTCTAGAAAAAGCATCCGTTCTTCGAGACTGTTCTGAGAGATGATCGCTCGTCCAAGAATTAGCCGAAACGAGTGGAAAACGACCGAGATAGGAGCCTTTGAATTTGGGAAATTCGCACTCTTTTCCTGCCCAGGTCGCCGTCCGCGTCCGCGACCGCGAGACGGCGCCCTTCACGCCCCTGAGCGGCTTCCGCGCGCTCCACCTCCAGGGCGTCTTCCTCGTGCGCGTGCCCACCATGCTCGCGATCCTCGACGACACGTGGTTCCTCGCGCGTTTGCAAGACGCGGAGCAGAAGAAGGCGGACCTCCAGAAGGGCGGCCGCCTCGCGGTCATCTGCCGGGGGCGCCACTCGGCCCTCGACATCAAGGTCGACGCGACTAAAAAGCCACGCTGACGTCGGGGGTGGACGGGGCTTCGTAAGTGGCTGAGAGTCGCGGCGTCCCGCATGTTGACGACAACATGCACTTTGAGAAGCGCGCTCTCCATCTCCGCTCTCCCGCACCGCTGCTCGGCATCGTCGTCGATGAGGCGGCTCGTCGTCGCGTTGCTCGCGTTGCCGTCGCTCGCGTGGGTCGTCGCACCGATGAGGCGGCTCGCACCGTTGCTCGCGTTGCCGTCGCTCGCGTGGGCGAAGATCCTCGGCGCCGCCTTCCTTCCGCACGGCGACTTTGCATTCGACCCGTCGCTCGTGCGCTTCCAGAACGGCTCGTCGCAGCTCCACGACGCGGCGGTCGCCGTGGGCGCGCGCCTCGCGGCGCTCGAACCGGACATCATCCTCCTCTCGACGCCGCACGGCGAGAGCGCGGACGTGCCGTTCCTGTTCCTCGACGCGTCCGCCGCGCGCGCGAAGGCGACGATCGGCCTCGACCTCGACCGCGACTGCGCAAAGGGCTGCTACGAGGCGACGCTCCCCGTCGACGAGATCGCCATCGCCGCGAACGCCACGCGCGACGCGGTGTCGCGCCTGCGGGCCGACGGCCACCGCGTCGCCGCGCTGTCGGCCTTCGCGGACACGGAGCCCGCGCCGCTGCGGTGGGGCGAGCTCATTCCGCTGTCGTTTTTGAACGCCACGCTCAACGCCACGGCGCTCGTCGTCCTCGGCCAGCCCACGCGCCGCCAGACGGACGAGGTCGCCATGGTGCCCGAGCTCCTCGCGCTCGGCGCGGCGCTCTTCACGCACTTCGACGCACTCGAGGCGTCCGTGCTCGTCGTCGTGTCGGGCGACCTGGCGCACACGCACCTCGCGAGCGGGCCCTACGGCTACAGCGCCGCGGCCGCGCCCTTCGACGACGCGCTCGGCGCCTGGGCGCGGTCGCTCGCGGCCGCGCCGCTCCTCGACGACGCGACGGCGCTCGCCGACGACGCCAAGTCCTGCGGCTACACGGGAGCCGTCATGCTCCACGGCCTCCTCAACGCGTCGGCCGCGACCTACGCGTCGCGGCTCTTCGCCGAAGCCGCTCCGACCTACTACGGCATGATGATCGCCGACTTCCTCCCCGCGGCGGCGCAGTAGGCACCTTTTTAGACATCAGACAGGGGGGGGAAGACGGGCGGGCGACTCAAACACACAAAGATCGGTGGTATGTGCACGCGGCGTGGCGCGTCGTAAAGTTTGGTCGCAGCGCGTCGATGATTGGGTTTTGCGCGTCGATGATTTGAGTATAGCGCGTTGAGGGGTTGCGTGTTGCGCGTCGGGGATGGGTTCACAGTGTTTCGTCGTTGCGCGTCCAGGGTTGAGTTGTGCGCGTCGATGATAGGCGCGGTGTCGTTCGTACCTAGGGCGCCGCGACGTGGCTCAGTAGAAGAAATAGCCCGGCACGTCGTTGATTCGCGTGAGCTCGTCGTCCGGCATGCCGGCGTTCTGCAGGCGTTGCAAACCTACGAAGGCGCGGCTCGTGTTGTCGTGGGGAGGAGGACCGCTTTCGCGCTGGGATGCTCGCGCGTGGCCGCGAGCTTCGCGATGTAGAGCGGAACCGGCTTCCGCACGGCGCAGTTCGCCTTGGGGTAGCCTGCGGGGGAATCGCGGTCGGACGCGCCGAGATACGGGACGCGGCGGCGAGCTCCAGGTGAGCGTGTAGAGCAGTTCTTGGAGATCGCGGCGGTCGAGACGGCTGTCGTCTCTGATGACGCGCACGTCCTGTAGCGTCGACGTGCCCTGGATGGAGCGGTGCGAGAGCATCAACCAATCGACAACGCCCGGCTGGACGATGGCCGAGTCAATGATGGTGCCCGGGCGCACATTTCTCGATTTCGAATTATCACAGTCTCCGACTTCCGTCGGACCCAGCCGCGTCTTCGAGTCTTTGCAGACCACGTACGTGATTTTTGGGAGTTTGTCGAGAGGACAACCGAGCTTGCCGAGGGCGTCCTCCAGATACGGCGGCTCCACTTCAAGGTTCTCTGAAGCGCCGAAGCCGCCGCGGAGGACGATGATTTTGAAGTCGAAGCAGCGCTCGGCGTGTCGGATCTGGGACGCGCCGTCGAACTTGGCCCGAGACCCACGGTCAAGAGACGCGATTGGAGCCGCGCCGTCGGCGCGAGACCACGGCGGATCCGCGTAGCCCTCGAGGCGGCCGCCTTTGTAGATCGCGACCGACGCGGTCGGATTGGTGAAGTGAGCCAAGGACTCCCGAGTTCCATAGAACCACGCGGACGGCTGGGCTTCCTGGATGAGACGCACTGCCATCATTTGATCAGCAGATTTTTCGAAGAGCTCGAGGAAGCCGTAGACTATTTCTCCGAAGGGCCGCGTGAGCGCGCTGGCGATGTCGGCTCCAGGCTCGACGGGGGCGTGCCGTTCGATGAATTCGTCGCAGAACTCTGTTTTTGCAGCGACCATCGACACGAAGCTCGACACGTTCTGGCAGAACGCGCCGCCGCCCTGCTCGACGTGGACGCTAACGAGGAGCGTCTTCTCTTTGAGCAGCGGGTGGGCGGCAGACGATTCTGGCAGACGTTCTGGCGGGAACGCGCCGCCGCCCTGCAGGTTCGGCGCGGCGGGAAACGTGCGCTTGACGACGACGCCAAGCTTGCCGACGATATTGTTCGCGAGAGACGTGGCGAGCTTGGAAAGCTCCGCGGATCCCGCTCGCTGTTTCTGGATGGTCTCGATGCCGACGCAGCCCGTCATGACCTTGCCGCCGAAGGCCTTTTTCAGTCTATCGTAGGGCTTCGAAGGGGACATCGCCTTCGTCTTGTCCTTGATGATGATCGGCGTCACGTAGTCCGGCCGCGCACGCGCGCTCTTGGCCCCAAGGTCCCGCACAAAGTTTTCGATGTCACGAGGATTGATCATGTGGTAATCCCACTCCGGCCAGTACTTGAGACCGCGATCGCACAGCGATCGTCCAACAAGATCGAAGAATTCAGCGATTGCCTGGCGCGGGAGGAAGTGGCCGGTCACGTCGAGGACCAACCAGCGCTGCACATCGGCGTCAGTATTCTTGACGTCGAAGAACTCGTAGGCATTGTTTTGCGGGGGCAGGGCCTCGCCGTTGCGGACGTGCGTCGACGCCTTGACGTACCAAGTCTGCGGGCGGCCGTCCGCGTCCCGCCTCACGCGGTCTTTGAAGGCAACGATCGGCGGGTCGAGCACGCGGCCGCGGACGGCGAGGGGCCGGGAGAGCGCGAGGCCGACGCTCGAGAGGAGGCTCTGGTCGTCGGCGCCGACGAGGCCCGCGTCGCCGAGGAGCCGGTTCGACTCCGCGAGCTTGCACTTGGGGATCTTGCAGACGGCGGTGCGGAGGAGTTCCGCCTCGTTGGCCGAATGCTTCTGGTGCTCGACGAGCTGCAGGAGCTCCGGCGGGAAATGGATGCGCTTCCGCATCGCCTTGCCGTTCTCTTTCGCGACGTCGAACGTGGGGCGGCCGTTCTGGTCCAGGACGTCGGCGCCGTGCTCGTCGCGGCACCGGACGCGCACCGCGCCGCAGTCGACGGCGAGGAGCGGCAGCCACGGGTATTGCAGCTCGATGCCGTAGGCGATGCGGTAGTGCGCCGTCACGGTCCGCGGCTTGCCGCCCTTGTCGAAGGATTCCGAGTCGGCCGTCGCGTAGGTGCCGCTCGGGTCGAAGAGCTTCCGCGCCAGCTGGATGATCTCCGGGGGCCCCGCCCAGCGCGACCCGCGGTTCACCTCGCAGAGCTTCTTCTTGAGGAGGTCGTGGAGCTTTTTGATCTCGTCCGGCACCAGCTTCTCGGGCCGGTTGCCGCGCAGGCCGAAGAGCCCGAGCATGAGCTCCGCGACGTTGACCGACTTGATGGTGAGGCGCGCCATCAGGTCGTAGTTGACGCAGAGGCCCGCGTCGAGCCGCGACGCCGTGAGCGCGACGCCGACGCGGAGCTCGCAGCCGAGCTCGACGAGCCGCCGCGCGAGCTCGTCGTCGACTCGGCCGTACTTGTTGAGGGGCTGGACCGCGCGGGCGCCGACGAACTCGCCGCCGCCGAGCGCGTGGAAGCCGCCGCGCTCGAACTGGGCCCGGAGCGCGATGTCGATCATCGCGAGGCCCGAGCCGCGCCCGAGGCCCGCCTCCTCGAGCCAGCCCTCGAGGGGCGCGGAGCTCAGTTCGCGCAATTCTACTCAGACTCGCCGGCCGCCGGGCGCCGGCGCCGCGACGACGAAGGACCCGGCGCGCCGGCCCGGCTCCGACGCCACGATGGAGCGGACGTCGACGCTCGAGAACAACTTGCTCTCCCCGTCGTAGAGCAGCGGCAGGCCGTGGTAGCGCTTGACGCGGTCGACGCCGTTGGCGTTCTTGCGCTTGCGCGCCTCGGGCACCTTGCGCCGCGCGCGCTGCGCCGCCGCGGCGACGCCGGACTCGTGCGCCGCGGTCGAGGGCGCCGTATCCGCCGCGACGGTCAAGGGCGCCGTGTTCGCCGCGGTCGAGGGCGTCGTATTCGCGTCTCCCAGGGCGATCGGCGCCGCCTGCGACGCCGCGGGCGCGGCCGAGCCCGCCGCCGCGGGCGCCACCGCGGACGCGGGGGGCGCGTTTTCTGCCCCGGCCTCGACCACGGGCGGCGCGGTCTTCTCGCTGACGTTGCAGACGTGGTACGCGAAGATCATGGTGTCTGGAGCATGCGACACGAGGCGCCGGTGGTTCGTCGCGACGACGATGCGCTTCTCGTTGCGCGTGTCATTGTGCTGACCCACTATTTCGCAAATATCCACATCCACAACGCCGTCGTCTGCGTCTCCTTGACCGCGGCCGCGCCCCCGGCCACCACCGCCGCGTCCGCGGCCACCACCGCGGCCCTGGAAGCCCCCGGGAGCTCCGTAGCCGCCTCGCTGCTGCCAATGATTCTGCGGTCCGCCCATGCTCTCACTGCGGATTCGGACGCGAGTGACGAACTGGCATTGACGGCAGCGTCGACCTCGCACGAGCGCCGCGAGATTACGGACCCCCTACCCCAGCGCCGCGACGAGCGCCCCCTCCGCGAGGGCCCAGGCGCCAGTGGCAGCCTTGTCGTCGTAGGCGAAGGCGGCGTTGTCGTTGAGCGCCTGCGCCGGGTTCGTGAAGCCGTGCTTCGCGCCGCCGTAGACGTGGGTCTCGTAGGGCACGCCCGCGGCCGCGAGCGCGGCGACGGCGCCGTCGAGGTCCGGGACGAAGGGGTCGTCGCTCCCCGACAGGATCAGCAGCGCGCAGGAAGGCGCGTCCCTCCGGCCCGCGGCCGCGGCCTCGACGACGGCCGCGTCGAAGACGCCGTGGAACGACACGGCGGCTTTGAGGCCCTCGGGCGAGGCGGCGGCGAGCGCGGCGGCCGCGCGGCCGCCGAGGCACCAGCCGAGGCAGGCGCATTTCGAGCCGTCGACGGGCTCGAGGGCCCGGAGCGCCGTCACCGCGGCGACGGCGCGATCGAGCAGCACCGCGGGGTCCCGCAGCTCCGCGCGGGGCGCCGCGGCCCAGGCACCGTCCCAGCCGTCGCCGTTGGCGTCTCCAAATAAATCCGCGACGAGCACGCAGCAGCCGCGCGCGGCCAGAACCTCCGCCTTCCAAGATAAGAACAGGTCTCTCGGCCCCGCGGCCGTGTGGAACAACACGACGCCCGGCAGCGCGCCCTTGCGCGCCTCGAGATCCGGCGACACGAAGACCTCGCCGTGCAGTGTCGCGCCGCCGGCCGACGCGTACGCCAGTCGCCGCGGTTCCTTCGGCGGCGGCAGTTTCGCGGCCGCCAGGTGGCTCTTGAGCCGCGGGTCCTCGAGCCACCTGGCGCGCAGCAGCGCGGCCCAGGCGTCGTCGCGCGCGCGCCGCGGGTCCGCCGCCGTGCCCGCGCCGCGGCCGGCGGCCTTCGCGATCGCCGACGCGGAGCCGGGCGCGTCGCCGAAGAACCGCGTCTCCGCCGACGGCGACGACGTCCATGAGCAGCGCGGCCGTGAGGAGGCCGAAGAGCCAGCCGCGCCACCACTCGGGCAGCATGGTCTCCCAGGACACGAGCAGGCCGTCGACGTGCGCGCGGGCGGCGGACGCGAGATGCGAGGAGGTCGAGGACACCCAGTCGACGCCGCGGGCGCCGACGCCGACGGAGAAGAGGGCGAGCGCGAGGAGGAAATGCGCCGCGAGCTGGGCGGCGAAGCCCTGGGCTAGCGAGGTGAGGTCGAGCTCGCGAAGCGAGAAGAGCTCACGCGTTTTTGCGGGGCCCATGCGCTTCCTCACTGCGGCAATGGAGTGAGCCAATGTTTGACGGCAACACCAACCCCGAGTTTGTTTACACGCCGCGCTCGAAGACGTCGGCCTCGGCCTTGAGCTTGACGCCCTTGAGGAAGCCCGTCGACGTGACGACGCCGCCGCGCTGGCGCCACCAGGTCTTCGCGAGGCGCTCGATCTGGACGTCCGCGACGGACGCGTCCGCGCTGCGGTACTTGCCCACGGACCGGCGGAAGGCGCGGACGATCTCGATGGTGTTCGTCGCCGCGGACGTCGAGTAGTCGAAGCGCCGCTCGGCGAAGTCCTCGAAGGACGACTCGAAGGACTCGCGCGCGTCCGCGACGTCGCGACTCAGGGGCTGCGGCCGCCCGACCTCGTAGACGACGCCCGCGAGCGCCGCGCAGACGGCCCAGGCGCCGACGTAGGACGCGGACCCCAGCGCGGCGACGAGCGCCGCCTGCGCCGCCGCGCCGAGCGCGCCGTAGACGGCCGCGGTCGCAAACCGCAGCTCCGGCGGCGGCTCCGCGGCGTAGCCGGCCGCCCGCTCCGCGAGGAACGTGCTGTTGCGCTCCAGGAGCACCTTGCCCAGGGCGTAGGACGTCTCGCGGCCGGGCCGGATCTGCGACTCGAGGCCGAGCGGCGCGAGGAGCCAGTCGGGGCCGAGGTAGAGCGACAGCCCGAGGAGACAGGCCGTCGACGCCGCGACGACCTCCGGCGGCAGGAGCGCCGCCGCGGGCTCCGCGAGGCTCGGGAAGGCGCGCGCGACCTGTCGCCCTCGGATAGTTC
>NW_008705579.1:656566-711503 GCF_000186865.1 Aureococcus anophagefferens
CTTCGGAGCAGCACGCGCGGCCCCGCGCGTCGCCGACGTCGACCTCGAGGCAGCGGAGCAGCTTGATCTCGTAGCGCAGCGTCTCGTCCGAGGGGATCCAGAGCCCCGAGAGCCCCGCCGCGCGCGTCTGCGCGATGGACAGGCCCCGGGGGTACGCGGAGTCCGGCGGCGCGACGACGAGGCCCCGCTCGCCCGCGCGCATGCGCGCGACGGCGATGTCCACCGCCGGCGTGACCGGCCCGTCGATGGTGGTCCGGGAGACGACGGACCCGACGCGGAACGCGCGGCCGTCCGGCGGGAGCCCGCGGAGCCGCACGGCGACGACGTCGCCCTTCGCGGGCACGGCGCCGCGGCCCTCGGAGACCGCGCGGTAGCGCACGCCCGACGGCAGCTCGACGACGCCGGCGCTGGCCTCGCTCGGCGCCGCTGCGGGCGGCGCTGCGGAGCCGACGGGCGCTGCGGTAGCTGCACGCGGCGCTGCGAAGGCGGCAGCGGGCGGCGCGGCCAAGGCGGCAGCGGACAGGCCTCGCACGAATGATCGCCTATCAATATCGAGCTGCAATGCACGAGCGGGCGCACAGCATCGACACGCAGTGCATGAGTCGCATCATGCTAGCAAGCGGACAAGCGCGCGGCTGTGAAGCTTTGGCTTCGCTGAAATGCCACAAGCGCTTGATAATTAAGCACGGTGACGCGATGGTGCCGTTCGAGCTCGAACAAAGAAAGACCAGAGATGGTGAAACTCATTAGCCTTCTCACCGTCGGCGCGCTGCTCGACGCGACGCGCGCGGTCGACATCGATGCCATGCGCCGCGACCTCGTGGCAGCCGTCGACGCCGGCGCCGTCAAGAACACGACGGAGTGCCACGCGCGGCTGCTGACCTACGAGTACTCGTTGACCCTCCTCCCCGCGCGCGCGCCGCTCCTGGAGGCCTTCGACGCCCTGGAGCTCGAGGCGGCGTGCGGCGTGCCGCGGCCCGCACGCCGGCGCGCCGGCGTTCCCGCCCCACTCGCCCGCGCCGGACGGCGCGGTCTTCGTCGCCGTCGACGGCGCCGACGGCGGCGCGGGCACGGCCGCGGACCCCTTCGCGACGGCCGCGCGGGCCCTGGCCGCGACGCGCGCGGGCTGGCGCGCCGAAGGCCATCGTCTTCCGCGGCGGCGTCCACTTCCTCGGGGCCACGCTCGAGCTCGACGGCCGCGACTCCGGTCTCACGCTGTCGAACTACGAGAACGAGGCCGCGTGGCTCAGCGGCGGCGTGCCGCTCGCGACGACCTGGGCGCGCGCGGCGAACGCCACCTACGAGACGCGCATCGACGAGACCTTCCCCTACCGCGGCACGATCCTGGGTTTGAACGTCGTCGAGCCGCACCGGCGCTTCGTGCGGGCGCGGTACCCGAACGGCGGCGGCTCCGTCGGCGTCGAGACGCGGTCCGGCGTGGGTCAGGTCAAGTCGTCCGACATTTTGAGCTACGGCGCGCCGCCCGTCGTGCCGCCGGCGGCCCAGGTCTACGTCGCGGATCCCGCCTACGCCGCGTCCGCGTCGGAGCACTTCAACGCGTACGCGTCGGGCCGATGCGCCTTCGCCGGCGACCCGCTCTGCCCCTGCGGCGCCTGGCGCGACACGGACGGCGACGGCAACTGGGTCTCCGAGAGCTACTGGTGCAGCAACGTCTCCGGCGGCGGCTGGGCGGAGATGGACAGGGGCGACGGGTTCTGGAACGGGCCCGTGCTCCCGACGAACGTCACGCTCCGGGGCGGCAGCGACCTCGCGGCCCGCGCGGCGACCTGGTCCCCCAAGGCCCGGGGCGAGGCCGTGGTGACGGCCTGGCGCGCCCAGGGCTGGTTCGTCGACATGTTCCGCGTCGACGACGTCGTCGCCGACGGCGACGGCGGCGCGACGCTGACGTGGAGCTACGGCGGCTTCCAGGGCGGGCGCGGCTGGCAGGTCGACGGGAAGAAGGGGATCATCGACCCGCTGCCGCCGTTCTACGTCGAGAACGTGCGCGAGGAGCTCGACGAGGCCGACGAGTGGCACTTCGACAACGACACGAAGATTCTGTCCTACGCGCACAACGGCACGGGCCCGCCGCCGGAGGACTGGCAGTTCGTCGCGCCGGACCTCGCGACGCTCATTTCTGTCGTCGGCACGAAGGAAAAACCCGTCGAGGACGTCACGATCCGCGGCCTCGGCTTCCGCGACGCGTCGATCACGTACATGGACGCGTGGGGCGTGCCGTCCTGGGCAGGAAACAAAAATATTCGACACGACTTCAATATGCACGGTTTTGAATTTTTTGTCGCCGTCTAGAAAGAACCCGCCGAAAGAAAACGATCCGTCCAAAAATCAGCCGAAACGACTTCGATTTGACCGAGATAGAGAAGTTTTTGCTGGACGGGGCGTTCCACTGGTCGTTTCCGGCACAGGTGCCGTCGGGCGGCGACTGGGCGTTGCACCGCGGCGGCGCCGTCTTCCTGGAGCACACGGCGCGCGTCACCGTGGAACAGAGCAAGTTCGAGCGCGTCGACGGCAACGCGCTGATGGTCAGCGGCCGGAACCGGAACGCGACGATCGCCGACAACGAGTTCGCGTGGATCGGCGACTGCGCCGTCGCGGCGCGGGGCCGCGCGGAAAGCAAATCTTCAATCCGACTTCAATGTGCGCGCAATTGAACGGATTGCACCGGACTCTTTGACTGTGCTTCGAGAACTCAGTGGTTGATTTCCACACAGGCGTGGGGCCGCGCCGACGACGGCGACGGCAGTGCGCTCGACGTCCCCCTGCGCACGACGCTCCTGCGCAACTACGCCCACGAGCTCGGCATCTTCGAGCTCCAGAGCGCCATGTTCTTCCCTGTGTGGTCGCATACGCTCACATCGAAGTCGGGTCGAAGATTTGAGTTCCACGCAGGTACTTCCAGGCGAAGGCCGCGCTCACGACGATCTCCTCGAACGTCTTCTTCAACGGGCCGCGGTCCGCGATCAACTTCAACGACGGCTTCGGCGGCGGCAATGTGGTGGATCGCAACGCCATCTGG
Source organism: Aureococcus anophagefferens (assembly GCF_000186865.1). Classification (NCBI taxonomy): domain Eukaryota; class Pelagophyceae; order Pelagomonadales; family Pelagomonadaceae; genus Aureococcus; species Aureococcus anophagefferens. The sequence continues at coordinate 659,604 of NW_008705579.1, forward strand.
AACGTCTGCCGCCAGTCCGGCGACCACGGGCCGATCAACTCCTGGGACCGCCAGGCGTACCGCACGCCGCTCCGCGACCCGAGCGGCGGCTGGGCGCCGCTGCCGACGGTCATCTCGCGCAACGCGATCATCGCCAACTACGGCGGCTCCCAGGGCGTCGACAACGACGACGGCTCGTCGTGGTACGACATCTTCGACAACTTTTTCTACGGCGAGGGCCTCAAGAACGACTACGGGGGTCACGACTCGTCGTACCACGGCAACGTGAACGTCGTCCACCCCTACGACGGCCAGAACTGCATCAACGTCTGGGCCTTCGACGCTTCCGCGCCGGGCCCCTGCGTCGGCGGGCCGGAGACGGCCGAGCCGTGCTCCCACGCGCACCTCTTCCACGACAACATCTGCGTGCTGCTCACGGACGTGGCCCAGGGCTACGGCACGCAGCAGCAGGTCGCCTGCGCGGCGAAAGACGGGACCTTCAACCCGAAGGCCCCGGACCAGATGGCGAAGATGCGCGACAACCGCTACTACACGGCCAACGGCTCCGCGTTCCTCAAGTGCCCGGACAAGACGGAGCTCGCGAGCCTCGCGTTCCTCCAGAGCGGCGGCGTCGAGCTCGGCTCCACGGAGGGCACGATCCCCGACGACGCGACCATCGTGGCCTGGGGGCGCGCCGCGCTCGGCTTCTGAGGCCGTCCGCGCGCGGGCAAGGGTAATTTTGACTTCAAGTTGACACAGCGCGAGTGTAGAGAGAGAGCATGATGCGCTTCTCCTTGCTCTCGCTCTGCGCGCTGCGCCCGGCGCGCGGCTTCGCGGCGGCAGCGCTGCGGCGGCCGCGCGCGGCGCCGCGCGTCGCGCGCTTCTCCGTGAGCGGCGCCGTCTGGGAGGCGCGCGGCGCGTCGGCGCCGGTCGTCGAACTCTTCACGAAAGAGGGCTGCACGCTCTGCGACGAGGCCAAGGCCGTGCTCGCGTCCTGCCGCGACGACGCGGACCACGCGCTCACGGCCGTCGACATCACGGACCCGGACAAGAAGCGGTGGCTGGCCAAGTACAAGCGCGGGCCCGGCGCCGGCGGGTCGTCGCGCGCGACCGCCTTCGCGCGCGCGCAGGTACGACATCCCGGTCCTGCACGTCGACGGGCAGTACTGGACGAAGCACCGCGTCACGGCCGAGGAGGCCGTCGCCGCCATCGGCGAGGCCGCCGCGGGCGACTTCGCGCCGCGCCGCGGCCAGCCCGACGCGTCCCGCGCGGAGGTCTAGCGCTAGTCCGCGCGCGCTCGACTTCTTCCGGGGCACCCTCGCGCCGCGGCCGGCCCGGCGCGTCCCGCGCGGAGGTCAGTAAGCCGGGCATTCCTCGAGGTCGCCTCGCGGGCGCCGCCCGGGGAGGTTACCGCGGGCCTAGGCCGTCTTGCAGACGCAGGCGCCGGTGCCGTCGACGGCGAAGCACGTCGGCCCGCAGCCCGCGGCCTTGGTCACGGGCGCGAGCCTGGCCGCGGGCGGCGTCGCCGCGGCGAGGTTCGACCACGCGGCGGCCCACGTCGCGTTCGATACGTTGGGCTCCGTCGCGCGGACGCTCAGCACGTCGGCCCAGGCGAGCTCGATCTCGAGGGCCGCCGTCGGCGGCAGCGGCGTCGCGAGCGTCGACGCGTTCGACACGGTGCCGTCGAGGATCCGGTTCGACGAGTTGAAGAGCGCGGTCTCGTAGCCGATGGAGAAGAACTGCTCCTCGCGGCCCGTGTTCAGGCCCAGGGACCAGACGAGGGGCCAGCCGCGGGCCGCGCACCAGGACCGGAGCTCGTCGCCCGCGTCCGTGCCGAAGAGGCTCGGGAACGACGCGATCGCGAAGCGCACGGACGTCGCGAGCGGCAGCGTCATGGCCGGCATGGCCTCCCAGTAGTGGATGAGCTCGGGCCCGGCGATGGGCGCGCTCCAGGGCTCGGCGAGGAGCCGGAAGGTCCGCGCGAGCTTCGCCGCGACGACTTCGGCCGTCGCGTTCGGCCCGGCCCAGTACCGCGCGTTCGGGAGGAAGAGGTGCGAGAAGTGGTCGAGCGTGCCGAGGGAGAAGTCGTAGGCGCCGCAGTCGTGGGGGTAGGGGTGCCAGTCGCCGACGGCGCCGTGGGCCGGCGACGCGTCGGTGTGGTTGCAGAGCGCGGTCCACTCTCCCGTGTCGATGGCGGAAACGAGCAGCCCCGGCCGCACGGCCTCGGGCTCCAGGACGAGCGTCAGGTTCCCGTAGAGCGGCGAGCAGGCGTCGGAGCGGACGGCGTTGAAGAGCGCGTAGGACCCGCGCTCGTCGGCCTCCGCGAGGGACGCGGGCATGCCGCGCGTGGCGAACGGCTTCAGGCCGTACGCGCCGACCTCGACGTCGTCCTGGATGGCGAACCAGTGGCTGAAGGAGTGGCTCGCGTTCGACGGCGCGAAGGAGCCGTTGTGGCGCAGGCGGTTCGCCCACTGGTCGTCGAGGTCCTCCGTGAGCTCCGCGTCCTCCATCGACGTCGACCACGAGCTCCCGGGCGCGTCCGGCCCGCCGCCGGCGGGGATGCCCGTGCAGATCTCCGCCGCGCCCATCTCGCCGACGAGCGTACCGAGCAGGGACGCCGCGCTCTCGCCGGCGAAGGCCGGGCAGCAGGCGGCGAGCGCGGCGCGGAAGGCGCCGGAGTCGAGCACGGCGAGCAGCTCGGGCTCCGCCGCCGCGGACGCCGCCTTCGCCGACGCCTGGACCTCGGCGAAGCGCGCCACCTGGAAGTCGGACATCTTCGCCGAGGCGAGAGGGACAATCACGGCGAGCATGCGCATCATCGGGGGGGCTGCCATCCTGCTTTTCGGCGATTGTTTGACGGCTCCTTGGAGTCTCCTTGGACTTCAAGGGGGCCGCAGACGGCGCCGCGCGCCGACTACTCAAAACTCGCCACGGGAACGGGGGCATTATCGCTTCGCCGCTAGGTAGCATGCGCGCACAGACGCCTCACTTATGCTCGCCGAAGCGCCGCTTGTGGTGGGGCTGCTCGTCGACGCGGCCCGTCATGAGCTTGTCGAAGACGCGGTCGCGGAGCGCCCTGCTCGGCACGAGCGGGTGGGGCAGCTCCGCGCGCGCCTTCGCGGGCGACACGGCGGGCGGCCGCGGGCGGTCGAGGTGCCACTTGCGCGGCGCCTTGGGCGCCTCGTGGCCCCACATCTCCTCGGCGACGGAGCGGTGCACGAGGAGCCGGTCGCGCTGCTCCTTCTCGATGAGCTCGTCGATCTCGGCCGCGGGCAGCGCGACGGGCGGCGGCCGCTGCGAGTCGTCCGCCTGCCGCGTGACCACCGCGCGCCGCCCGAGGCGGTCGTCGCCCTCGGCGTCCCACTCGTGGAGGCGGATCGGGTCCTTGGCCGCGCGGATCGCGCCGAGGATGTGGTTCGCGACGCCGTGGGGCGACGCGGCGGCGACGAGCGCCGCGTCGTCGTTGCTCCGGTCCCGGGGCGTGTGCAGCTCCTTGCGGCGCCGCCGCCGCGTCGCCGCGTCCGCGGCCTCCTCCTCCTCCGAGTCGCCCTCGTCGTCGTCCTCCGCCTCCTCCGCCGCCTCCATCGCGGCCTCGAGCTCCGCGGGCTTCTGGACGCAGAGGTAGTGGATGCGGCGCCAGCAGCGCGTCGCGTCGGCGTTGAGCGGGCCCGTGCGCTCGATGGACGCGAGCTGGGGCTTGAGGTAGCCGAGCTCGCGGCCGATGCGGCTGTCCCGGAGCTCGAGCGCCAGGTTCGACGCGCGCGCGACCGCGACGGCCGCGCGGAGCGTCGACATGACCCACGGCACGACGCGCGCGAGGGACCCGTCGACGTGGCAGGTCTCGTCGAGGGCCTTCATGGCCACGACGAGGCTCTCGGGCACGTCCGCGGCGCCGAGGTTCGCCATGCCCTTGGACGTCGCGCGGCGCGCGATCGCGGCGACGGCCTCGGCCGCGGACCGCGCGAGCTGCTCCTTCATGATCTTGGATTTTTTCATGAGCTCGTCGCCCTCGTTGATGTGCTCCTCCTCCTCGGCGGAGACGGACGTCGCGTTCGTCGCCGAGCCGACGGAGCCGCCGTCGAAGAAGGACCCGCCGTCGTCGCGCGCGAGCGAGTCGCCGTCGCGCGACCTGTGCCGAATTCAAATATTCAACCCGACGTCATTGTGAGCGTACGCGACGGTGTCGACGCGACCTCTTTGGCTCTGCGTCGAGAACTCGACGAGAGCAACCGATTCGTCCAAAAATCAGCCGAATCGACTTCGATTTGACGGAGCTCGAGAGGTTTGAAGTTTGGTCAGGACACCCAAATCAGTGGTTGAATTCGGCACAGCCCGCGACGAGTCGGGCGTCGTGTACGACGTGCCCGACGCGCCGGCCACGGTCCCGAAGGGCGTCGACGAGGCCCCCGTCGCCGCCGTCAGGGGCCCGCCGCCGCTCTTGGTCGAGTCGAGCGTGCCCACGGACCGCACGCTCCCCTGCGACGCCGCGTCCGCGTCCTCCTCCGCGGTGAGCAGCCGGCTCATGGACGCGCGGAGCCTGTCGCGCGCGGCGTCCGCCGCCGCCTCCGTCGCGTGCGCCGCGTCGGAGTCGTCGAAGATCGTCGCGGGGCCCCGGAGCGCCGACGACGCCGCGCGGAGGAACCTGACGTGCGCGGCCGCCGCCGCCGCGTTCTCGTCGCCCGGCGGGCCCTTGACCGACGCGAGGCGCGCGACCTGGAGGAACGCGGCCATGGCGCCCTCGGGGTCCTCGTGCTTCGTGCCGCTGTAGTCGACGGCGAGGCGCACGACGGCCCGGACGCCGCGGATCGCCGCCATCGACGCGACGAACTGCGGCGCCTGGTCCGCGACGTCCAGATTCGGCGGCGGCTGGTGGTGGTGGTTGAGGTAGGTCGCGAGCTCCGCCCGCAGCTTGCGCTTCACGACCCGCAGGCCGCCGTCGCCCTTGGTGTCCTCGGCGCTCGACTTCGTCGCGCGCGTCCGCGCGCGGTCGCCTGGGCGGGACACAAACATACGCAACACGACTTCACGTATTCGCACGGTTGTGACATGTTTTTTTCACCGTAGAGAGACACCGCCGAGAGAAAACGATCCGTCCAAACATCAGCCGAAGCGACTTCGATGTGACCGAGATAGAGAGGTGTGAAGTTTTCGCCGGACGGGGTCGTTTCCGGCGCGGGCGGTCGCGCTCGCGGCGGCGGCCCTCGGCGTCGAGCGCGCGCAGGAAGCCCGACACGGACGCGGCCTCGTGGGTGAAGCGCCCCCAGGCGCCCGGGGGCGTGGCCCAGCGGTCCGCGCGCCGCCGCAGGCTCGCCTCGTCGTCGTCGTCGTCGTCGTCGCTCGCCGGGGGCTTGACGGCGCCGACCTCGGGCGGCGGGCTCGGCCGCGGCCGCACGCGGAGGCCGACGAGGCTGACGACGCCGCCCTCGTTGCGGATGCCGCTCGTGTGGTCCACGCCCGTCTTGAAGATCGCCGCGCCCGCCGAGCCCAGCAGCGCGTGCGCCGCGTGGTCTCCCGGGTCGACGTCGTACCAGAAGCGCGCGCCGTCGCAGGACACGGCGCGCACGACGCCCCCGAAGGACCGGGGCTCGGCGTCCGGGCCCGGCGGGAAGAGGCGCACGCGGCCGTTCGCCGCGTCGACGGAGCCGCAGAGCCGCGGCGCCTGGACGACGACGAGGCGGTCGCCCTTGGCGACCGCGACGTCCTCGGCGACGCCGACGGCGTTCGGCGGCGCCTCGGCGATGGACGACGCGGCGAGCGCCGCCGGGTCGTCGGCCGGGGCGCAGTAGAAGACCTCGGACGGCGCGACCTTGACGAGGCGCGGCACGAAGCGCTCGGGCCGCACGTCCGTCTCGTCCTCCGACTCCGTCGGCGTCACGGAGTAGTCGTCGTCGTCGTCGTGTGCGACGGCGACGACGGGCGCGGGCACGGCGAAGACGAGGCCGCAGCGCTTCGCGGCGAACTCGTGCAACAGCGCGGACCGCGTCGACAGCACCACGGCGCCGTGCTCGGGGAAGTCGGCGTCGCCCCGGAGCGCCGCGATCCGCTCCTTCGGCAGGGAGCACGCGACGCCCTGGCAGCTCCAGAGCCGCTCGCCGCGGTGCAGGCCGTCGTCGAGCTCGCTGACGAAGCACATGGACGTCTTCGCCTGCTCCAGGGTCACCGCGGCCTCGTAGATGCGTCCGCGCGCGGCCGTGCGGTCGCCGGGGTTCGCCAAGCCCGCGAGCTTCCGCGCGTGGCGCTCGCCGACGTCCTCGAGGGCCGACGCGAGGCGCGTGCCCTCCTGGGCGTGCGTCAGCGCGAGCTCCGCGTCGTCGATGGCGTGGCCCTCCGCCTTCGGACGACTGCGCGCCGTCAGGGGCAGCTCGTCGCGCGCCGAACCCGGAGGCTGCCCCTGGCTCGCGGAGGCGTGGCCCGGGGCCGGCCGCCCGCCGCCGGCGACCGCGCGGAGATCGAGGCGCCGCGGCGCCATCGCGAGGCTCGGCAACGACGGCGTCGTCGTCGAGGCATCGGCCATGCTGCCAACGCGCGGCCCGAACTTGCAGCGGGTTGCCCTTGTCAGCCAAAGTTTGCGAACGCCCGCGTGGACAATTCGCGGCGCCTGGCCGACGAGTTTCTCGTCGCCGCGCGCGCCTGCAGCGCCGCAGCCTCCGCTGCGCGAGGCTCGCCATGGTCGCGCGCGCGCTGCTGGCCGTCGCCGCCGCGCTGGCGCTCGCGGCGCCGGCCGCCGCGCAGAAGCGCAACCTCATGCTCACGCCCAAGACCCTCGAGGTCATCGAGCACGCGCGCGACCTCGCGAAGCAGCGGCGGCACACGCAGCTCGAGACGCACCACGTCGCCAGCGCGCTCTTCAGCGACCCGAACACCTTCGCGTCCAAGGTCCTCAAGAAGGCCGGCGGCGACGCGGCCATCGCGAATTCGGAGATCCGCGCGCAGCTGCGCAAGGTCGCGTCGAAGGCGAAGCCGCGGACCGACGACGACGGCGAGCTGCAGAACTCGCGGGCGCTGGACAAGGCGCTCAAGGCCGTCTTCGACGAGAAGAAGGCCCACGGCGACGGGTCCTCGGACGGCGGCAAGGGCACCGTCGCGCACCTGCTGTGCGTCCTTTTGGAGGAGCCGCCGCTGAAGACGGCGCTCGCCAAGTCGGGCGCGACGCTCGAGGCCGTGCGCGACACGGCGCGCGCCGCGGCCAGGGAGTCCTACGAGGCCAAGAGCGAGGAGGTCCACGACACCTTCGACGCGCTGACGCAGTTCGCCGTCGATCTCGTCGCGAAAGCCGAGCTCGGCAAGATCGACCCCGTCGTCGGCCGCGACGACGAGATCCGGCGCTGCGTCCAGGTGCTGTCGCGCCGCAAGAAGAACAACCCCGTGCTCGTCGGCCCGCCGGGCGTCGGGAAGACGGCCATCGTCGAGGGCCTCGCCGCGCGGATCCTCGAGGGCGACGTGCCCGAGGGTCTGCGGAATTCGCGGGTCTGGGCGCTGGACCTGGGCCTGCTGATGGCCGGCGCGTCCGCGCGCGGCGCCTTCGAGGCGCGGCTCAAGGCCGTCATCACGGAGCTCGAGCGCGACAAGAACCAGATTCTATTCATCGACGAGATCCACATGTTGATCGGCGCCGGGCAGACGAACGGGGCCATGGACGCGGCGAACCTCCTGAAGCCGGCGCTCGCGCGCGGCGATCTGAAGTGCATCGGCGCGACGACGGACGCCGAGTACATGAAGCACGTCGAGAAGGACCCGGCCTTCGAGCGGCGGCTCCAGAAGGTCGCCGTGCCCGAGCCGACGGTCGACCAGACCGTGTCTATACTCCGAGGCATCCAGGACAAGTACGAGCTCCACCACGGCGTGCGCATCCTGGACGAGGCCCTCGTCGCCGCGGCGAAGCTCGCGGACCGCTACGTGCCGGCGAAGTACAACCCCGACAAGGCCATCGACCTCGTCGACGAGGCCTGCGCGCGCCGCCGCGTCGAGCTCGACAGCCGCCCGGCGTTCCTCGACGCGCTCGAGCGGCGCGTCAACGAGCTCTCGGGCGAGCTCGAGGCGCTGGAGCGCGAGGCGAAGCTGCAGGCGTCGGGCTTCCTCCAGACCTATTTCCGGAGCGAGACCCAGGCCGACGCGGACGCGGCGCTCGCCAAGAAGCTCGACGCGGTCCGCGCGCGCCACGCCAAGGCCTTCGCCGCGCGGTCCACCGCGCGGTCCGCCTGGCGCAGCGAGAAGGCCCACTACGACGAGCTGCGCGCGGTCAACGCGGAGATCGAGGACGTGGAGCGCGACGCCGCCCAGTACGCGCGGAAGAACCGGCACGCGGACGCCGCGGAGCTCCGCGAGTCGCTCGCGCCGCTGAAGCGGCGCCGCGAGAACGCCGTGGTCGCGGCCCAGCGGGCCGCGAGCAACGCGACCTACTCGGCGACGGACGTCGTCTCGGAGCAGGATCTCGCGGACGTCGTGTCCCAGGCGACGGGCATCCCCGCGACGCGGCTCACGGCCGACGAGTCCGCGAAGCTGCTCGCGCTGAGCGAGCGCCTCGCGCGGCGCGTCGTCGGCCAGCGGGCCGCGACGGACGCCGTCGCGGACACGGTGCTGCGGAGCCGCGCGGGCCTGGCGGGCGCGTCGCGGCCGCGCGGCGCGTTCCTCTTCCTCGGGCCGACGGGCGTCGGCAAGACGGAGACGGCCAAGGCGCTCGCCGAGGAGCTCTTCGACGACGCGACGGCGCTCGTGCGCCTCGACATGTCCGAGTACGCGGAGAAGCACGCCGTGAGCCGCCTCGTCGGCGCGCCGCCGGGCTACGTCGGCCACGACGACGGCGGCCAGCTCACGGAGGCCGTGCGCAAGCGGCCCTACTCCGTCGTGCTCCTCGACGAGGCGGAGAAGGCGCACCGCGACGTCTTCGACACGTTCCTCCAGGTCCTCGACGACGGCCGGCTCACGGACTCCAAGGGCACGACCGTCGACTTCACGCACACCTACGTGATCATGACGGGCAACGCGCCGCTCAACCGGGTCAAGGACGTCTTCCGGCCCGAGTTCCTGAACCGGCTCGACCGCGTCGTCGGCTTCGAGCCCCTCGCGCGGCCCGCGCTCGAGGCCATCGCCGCGAACCACGTCCGCGACCTCGCGGCGCTCGCGCGCGACGAGCACGGCGTCGACCTCGCCGTCGCGCCCGCGGCGGCGGCGGCCATCGTCGACGCGAACGCCGGCGACGTCGGCGTCTACGGCGCGCGGCCGCTCCGCCGCTACGTGGACCAGGTCGTCGCCACGGACCTCGCGAAGCTCATCCTGGGCAAGGGCGTCCCGCCGAGCAAGCGCGTCGTCCTCGACGTCCGGAGCGGCGACCTCGGCTTCTACCCGGCGGCGCCCGAGGGCGAGCTCTGAAAATCCGGACGAGTTTTGTTGTAAACTAGCAGATCGCCACTGAACGGGTTTTTCTATCCGACGCGCGCGTTCAAAAGTCCTCGAGGAGGAAGAGCGCCGTGAGCGCGGCGACGAAGACCGTGCAGAAGGTCGCGGGCGTCGCGCGGCAGAAGGCGGCGAGCGTCGACTCCGGCGCCGTGTCGCGCGCCATCTTCGCGACGCGGCCGTCCGCGGCGGCGCGCGTCGCCTCGGCGTCGGCGAGTGCCGCGGCCGCAGCCCCCAACGGCGGAGCGACGACGGCGTCGCCCGCGGCCGCCGCCGACGACGACGCCGCGAGCGCGACCTCGTCGATCTCGAAGAACGCGCGCACGGCTCGTAGCTCGAAGAGGCTGCCGCCCGTCGCGTTCTTCGAGGTCACGAGCTGCTCGCAGAGCCGCGCGAGCAGGTCGACGCGCTGCGCGGCGAAGGGCGAAGTCGGCGACGTCTCGTAGTAGTTGCCCGCGAGGCCCTGGCCCGTGAGCAAGGCGCTGTGCGCGGGGAACGCGTCGAGGCGCGCGCCCGCGGCGGCCGCGGCGGGCCGCAGCGCGTCCCAGAACTTCTTGACCTCGGAGAAGCGGCGGTGGAGCTCCCAGGACCCGCCGCCCGTCTTGACGTCGAAGACGTAGTAGAGGTTCGTGCCGGGATAGAGCACGAAGCCGCCGGGCTGGTCCCGCTTCTCGACGCAGCGCGAGATGGTCACGAGGATCGCCGGCGCGCCGGCGGACCGCGGCGTCGGCGGCTGGACGTTCTGCTTGCGCGGCGGGCTCGACGGCGGCGTCTGCGGCGCCATGGCCCACCGACGCTGCCACCGGTGGCCGACGCTCGTCGACGGAGGCTTGGCTGGCGGCACCTCGAAGTGTTGAAGGTCAACATGCCGTTTTCAATCACGCAGCGCAGGCTGCCTCTGCTCGCTCGGATCCGAAGCCGAGTCTGGCGTCTGGCAGTGCAATTCACAAGGCGGCATGGCTGCGATCGTCGAGCAGGTGACCGTCACGAAGCTGGTCGACATCCCGGCCTTCGCCTTTTATGATGGCACGGGCATCCCCATGATCGACGAGGCCATGGCGGCCTTCGACGGCGCGCCGCTGCCCGATGACCTGCCGGCGCAGATGCTCGACCATTGCGCCGACAACATGCAACGGCTCGGCACGGAGCGGGAGCTGAAAGAGTTCCTGACCACGGGCAGGTCGAACCGGCGACCCATGTGCTACGCGCGCATGGTCATCCCGGCCGGGAGGATGTTCGGCATCCACCGCCACCCGAACGTCGAGATCATCCACATCGTGAGAGGCTGCCTCGTCGAGGACCGGCTCAAGGGCAGGGCGACCTTCTTCGGCCCCTTCGCCGAGGGCAAGGCGGCCGAGTACGGCCTCGACCTCGCGGACGAGACGCCCGACGACCTTGTCACGAAGCGCTGGGGCCCGGGCGAGGCCCTCGGCGCGAACCTCTCGAACGAGATCGGCTCCGTGCACCGGAGCTACTGCGCCGCGGACCAGGGCTGCGAGCTCTTCGTGCTCTGGGGCGGCTGCCGCGCGTCCGTCGCGAAGCCGCCGACGTACATATGAGCGGCCCGTCCTAAGCGGCGCCCCGCCGTCCTCTTAATAAGGAAACAAGGTCCGCTTACGCCCGACGGGGGCGGGAAGCGCGCTCAGTCGTAGTACTTGGCGTTCTTCTTGCGCGTCTTGCGCGGCTTGGGCGCGCAGCACGTCTTGTAGAAGATCGCGATCACCGCGAAGAGGAAGAGGAGCGTGGGCGAGACGGCGACGGCGGCGAAGACGTAGGAGCCGAGCTGGAAGGAGCCGATGTGGAACTGGTGGACGGACTCGGGGATGTAGTTCGCCGCGAGGATGCCGCCCTTGGGGAGCTCGTGGAGCAGGAGGTGGAAGCCGTGCTCGTGGTGCTTCGACTCTCCGGGCAGCCGCTCCTCGGAGGACGTGCCGTCCGGGTAGATGGTCACGCTGTACTTCTTGCCGTCGCGGTGCACCGTGCCCGTCACCTGGGTGCCCAGCTCCCACTTGCGCCAGAGGTGCTTGCCGAAGTAGCCGTGGAAGTACGCCGACGCCCGCTTGTACGCGGACGCCTCCGCGTACAAATCCAGGTGGTGGCCGCCGTTGAGCGCCGCGTCGTAGCGCGCCCGCGCCTTGCGGTTGCTCAGCACCTCGAAGGCCTGGTACTGGCGCACGAAGTTGGCCTTGGCGTAGTGCTTGTCGAACGCCGTCATGTCCTTGTGCGGGTGGTAGCGGAGCGAGTTGATCAGATAGGCCTGCTTGATCTCGTCGAAGGTCGAGTCCTTGGCCTTGCCCAGGCCCATCTCGTCGTAGTGGCTGAAGGACCTACGGTGGCACGCGGATGGTCGCGCGCCGCGCGCGGCGGCGTCCCGCACCCGTCGGAGGTCTGGGACCAGTCGAAGCCCGTGTCCTCGGCGTACTTCTTCGTCTTCTTCTCCTTGGACCGCACGTCGGCCACCGCCGCGCACGGCAGCAGCAGCGCGAGGGCCCAGCGCATCTTTCGACGACGAGAGCGCGCAGCGAAACGAACGAGCGGGCAGCCGCGGAGCCAGGCGCTGTGGGGCGCTTGGTCGACGGTGCGGCAACAACACGTTTCCACGGTGCCGTCGAGTGTGAGGATGGCGCAGCGAGCACTTTGCGAGCTGCTGCCGTGCGCGCTCTGACCTCTTCGTGAAGACCATGGCCGACGATCCCGGCGCCGCCGAGGCGCGCCTCGCCATCGTGCGCTTCGGCGTCATCTGCCTGAAACACATGCGGCGCGTCGCCCTCGGCGCGCGCCTCGCGCTCATCGCACTGGGCCTCGCCGTCGACGCCCTGCGGCCGCTGGGCCTGCGCTACACGGACGTCGACTACGACGTGCTGCGCGACGGCGCCGCGGCCATGGTCGCCGGCGCCGCCGGCGGGCCCTACGCGCGCGCGACGTTCCGCTACAGTCCTTTGCTCGCGCTGCCGCTCGTCGGCGACGTCGCCGCCGCGGGCCTGCCCGTGGGCAAGGTCGTCTTCGCCCTCGCCGACGTCGCGCTCGGCGCGCGCGTCGAGGCGCTGCTCCGCGCGCGGGGCCTCTCGGCGAACCGCGCGGCGGCGCTCGCGGCCGCGGGCTGGTATCTGAACCCCGTCGCGCTCAACCTGTGCACGCGCGGCAGCGGCGACGCGGCCGTCGCGGCGCTCGTCGCGGGCGCCCTCGTCGCCGCGGCGGCCCCGGGGCTCCGCGGCGCGGCGGCCGCGGGCGCGGGGCTCGGCCTCGCGGCGCACGCGCGGCTCTACCCCGTCGTTCACGCGCCGGCGTTCGCGCTCGCCTTTTTGCGACGCGACGGCGTGACTCGCGCGCTCGCCTTTGGCGGCGCCTTCGCCGCCGCGGCCGCCGCGCCGACGGCCCTCGCCTATTTCTGCTACGGATCGACCTACGTCGACAACGCGCTGGCCTACCACGTGACGCGCCTCGACCACCGCCACAACCTCGCGGCCTTCTGGCTGCCCATCTACGCCGTCGAGGGCCTCCCGGGCGGCTCGCGCTTCAAGCCGCTCCTGCGGCGCGCGCTCGCCGTCGGGCCCTTCCTCGCGCACGGCGCGCTCCAGGCGGCGGCGGTCAGGGCAGGACAAGAGAGCGAAATTCCAAACTTCGAAGGCTCCTTTCTCGGCCGTTTTCCACTCGTTTCGGCTGATTTTTGGACGAGCGATCATCTCTCGGAGCGGTCTCGAAGCGTGCATGCGTTTTCCGGAACGCGCGCGCGCGGAACACTCACGTTGAAGCGACGTTGAATCTCTCTTGTCCTGCCCAGGCGGCGGTCGTCGGACTGCGCCGCGACCTCGCGGCGACGGTCTTCGCGCAGACGCTCCTCTTCGTGGCGGCGAACAAGGTCTGCACGGCGCAGTACTTCTGCTGGTGGCTGCCCTTCGCCGTCGTCGTCGCCGGGCCGGGCCTCGTCCACGCGCGCCACGGCGCCGCGAAGCGGCGGACCGTCGCGCGCGCGCTCGGCTCCTGGGCCGCGGCGCTCGCGGCCTGGCTGGCCGTCGCGTTCCGCTTGGAGTTCGCCGGCGACGCGGCCCACGGCCCGCTCTGGGCCCTGGGCCTCGGCTTCCTCGGTGCCAACGCGGGGCTCCTCGCCGCGGTCCTCGACGCGGGCGGCGTGTCCTAACTCGGGCGTTGTACGACACTACCGCTTCCACTTAGAGCGCGCCGAGCCCTCGCGCTCCGCGGCGAGGCGCCGCGACTCCTTCGCCTTCCCCTCGGACGTGCGCCAGTCCGCGCGGCGGTGCGTGAAGACGACGAGGCTCCACCGCTCGCCGGACGTGACGTCGCCGACCGCGTGGGCCACGTCCGCGTCGTGCGCCGCCGCGCCGCCCAGCCCGCGCGGCGCGGCGACGACGGCGCCGTCGGCGAGGAGCAGCAGGTCGCCGCCCGCGTAGCCGTCCTCCGCGGAGAGGTTGACGCTGATCGACGCGTCGCAGCCGTCGCAGTGGAAGCCGAGCCGCGGCCGGCTCGACGGGCTGTACTTGCGCACGAAGGCCGTCGCGTCCTCGGGCGTCGCGCCCAGGATCGCCGCCGCGGCGCCGAGGAGCCGGTCCCGCGCGTCGCGGCCCAGGAGCTCGCCGAGCGACGGGACGTCGACCTGGTGCGCGGGCGCGCCGTCGACGGAGTCGATCTCCGTGCTCGCGGCGCCCGTCGCCGCGGACAGCATGTGCTTCGCGCCCCAGGTCCGGAGGCTGGCCGCCTCCGCCTCGGAGAGGACGCCGTCGACGAACGCTGTGGCGCCTTGTCGAAGGAGCGCTTTCTCGGCGCGCGCGAGGTCCTCCGGCCGCAGCGGCAGCGACTTGAGGAGATGCCGCGCGTCGACGTTTTCGATGCTTCCGCGCAGCACCTTGTTCACGTTCTTCGGCGTCTGCGATTCGACGAGCGCGAAGAGCGGGTGCGGGCGCAGTGCGAGCGCGCTGGCTAGTAGTGGGAGCAGGAGGAGTCGTCGTACGCGCATGTTTGGTGCGTGATCGCGCGACTCGTTCTGGAGCGTTTTGGATGAGTTTATGCGTTCGCGGAGCAACAAACGCGCCCTACAAAGGGCAAAAGAACAGGCCCATTGCAAAATCCTTGTGGCAAAGGCTGATCGAGCAGCGGCCGATCGGCGATGGCCGCCGCCGTCGCCGTCCCAGTCGACGCCCTGGGCAGCGCCCACGGCACAGTCGGCGCCCTGGCGGCGCCCGCAGCAACGCCGCTCAACACCCTAACAACACCCGCAGCACCGCCGCTCAACACCCTAACAACGCCCACAACACAGTCGACGTCGTCCCTGTCGACGCCCGCGGCGCTCTTCGCCGAGGCCGCGGCGCTGCGCGGCGACCGCGAGGCCTGCCTCGTCAAATGCCGGGTCCTCAACGACCGGTACCCGGCGCACGCGCGCGCCTGGGCGCTGCGGTCGACGCTCGAGCTCGACGCCGCGACGGCCCTGGGCTTCGCCGAGCGCGCCGCGGCGCTCAAGCCGGAGCTCCCGGACGCGGGAAAAGCGCTGCGGCTCGCGCTCACGCGCCGCGCCCGCGGTGTCGGCGGCGCGGCGGAGCGGGCCGCGCTCCTGGAGCGCGCCGCGCGCCTGCGCCCCGCGGACGCCGAGGCCTGGTTTCGCCTCGGCCGCTGCCACCGCGAGGCCAAGGACGCGGCCCGCGCCGCGGCCGCGTACCGCGAGGCCGCGGCGCTCGACCCGGACCACGAGCGCGCGACGTTCTGGCTCGCGGCCTGCGAGGGCCGCGCCGTCGCCGGGCCGCCGCTGGACCACGTGCGCCGCCTCTACGACGGCTACGCGGACCGCTACGACGACCACCTCACGTCGGCGCTCGGGAGCCGCGCGCCGCGGCTCGCGGCCGAGGCGCTCGCGCGCGCGTTATCGGACGGCCCGGCGGCGCGCGTCTTCGACCTGGGCTGCGGCACGGGCCTCTCGGGCCTCGCGCTCCGGGCCGCGGGCGTCGTCGGCGGGGACCTGTTCGGCGTGGACCTCAGCGAGGCCATGTGCGCGAAGGCGCGCGAGACGGGCGCGTACGCGTCCGTTCAAGCCGGCGAGCTCCGCGCGTTTTCCCGCGTCTCTTCGGACTTTTTCCCGCGGGGCTCGATGACGAAGAATTCGTCGGGCGGACTGACATCGCGGCGCCGCAGCGATGCGGCGCCGCCCCTGATGACAACTCGACAATTCATATAGACTTCACCTTCCGCCGAGAGCTCGACGACGGTTCTTCGGGCGTTCCGAGCGTCCGGGGAGCGCCCCGACCCCCCCGCCGCGCAGGCGCGGCGCTCGAGGCGAGCGGCGGCGGCTACGACGCGTTGTGCAGCAGCGACACGCTGCCCTACTTCGGCGACCTCGCGCCGTTCTTCGCCGCGGCCTTCGCGGCGGCGAACGCGGGCTGCGTGCTCGGCCTCACGCTCGAGGACACGCTCCCGGGCGCGGCCGCCGACTACCACGTCGCGCTGAGCGGCCGCTGCCGCCACGCGCCCGGGTACGCGACGTCCGCCGCCGAGGCCGCGGGCTGGGCGACCGTCGCCGCGACGTCGGCGACGCTCCGGCGCAACGCCGGCGCGGACGTCGCGGGCACGGTCTACGTGTTTCGTAAGCCCTAGTTGTGTGCGCTGGAGAAGATCGACGTCGGCGCCCGCGTCCGCGCCTCGGGCTCGCCCGCGCCTCAGGCTCGCCCGCGCCTCAGGCTCCGCCGATCGGAAAGCCGTCTCCTTACATACAGGCTTACTAGCCTGAGTTCTACTACGCCCCTTGGAAGTACCTGAGGCCTACCTATGCCTCTCCCTC
Source organism: Aureococcus anophagefferens (assembly GCF_000186865.1). Taxonomy (NCBI): domain Eukaryota; class Pelagophyceae; order Pelagomonadales; family Pelagomonadaceae; genus Aureococcus; species Aureococcus anophagefferens. The sequence goes on from NW_008705579.1 coordinate 675,758, forward strand.
TCCCTCGGCGAGTCCCCGTCCGCGAGGTCTCCGGCGAGGCGCGGCCGCGCCTCGCTCGCCGGTGCGCGCCTCGCGCCGCGGCCGCCGACGAACCGGCCCACATCCACCTCGCGCGCGCGCGCTCCGCGGCCTCCGCGTGTTAGCCGACCCTCGCCTCGCGCGCCGCCCCCGAGCCGACGGCGGCGAGGATGGCCGCGTTGCACGCTTCCGGGTTCTCGAGGTGGATCTGGTGGCCCGCGTCCGGCACGAGCACGAGCTCCGCGCCGAGGTCGGCGACCGCGCGCTCCGTGAGGCCGTTGAGCATCCAGTCGCGCTCGCCGTAGAGCACGGTCGTCGGCGGGAGCGACGGCGCGCGCGGGTCGTCGACGAGCGCGCGGCGCGCGTAGATGCCCCGCAGCGCGTCGTCGCGGTCCGCGGGCTTGAACAACGTCGTCAGCACCCACTCGCTGCTCCCCGGCAGGGCGTTGATGTTGTAGAGGTAGTCGGCGAAGGCGTCGGGCACGTCGCCCGCCCGGCGGTACAAATGCTTGACGACGGGCCGCGCGCGCCGGCTCTGGTCGCCCAGGAGCCGGATGAGCCTGTGCCGAATTCAACCACTGGTTTGGGGGGTCCTGACCAAACTTGAGAATTCTCTAGCTCGGTCAAATCGAAGTCGATTCGGCTGATTTTTGGACAAATCGATTGCTCTCATCGAGTTCTCGAAGCCAAGCCGAAGAGTCCGGCGCAATCCGTTCAATTACGCGCACATTGAAGTCGGGTTGAAGATTTGATTTCCACGCAGGGATGAGCGATTGGGGCGTGACGTGATAGTCCCACAACGCCACGAGCGGCCGCCCGAACGAGAAGCACGCGTAGCGCGGCCGCGCCGCGGCGGCGAGCGCCGCTTCTAAAGCGTCGTCGTCCAGCCCCTCCGGGTGGCGCGGCACGCCCGCTGGCGACACGAGGACGAGTTTGTCGACGGCGCCGGGGTGGCGCAGCGCGTAGTGCGCGGCCAGGAAGCCGCCGACGGAGTGGGCGACGAGCGTGAACGGCGCGCCCGCCGGCAGCACGCGCCGCCGCCAGGCCTCGAGCGAGTCCGTGAACCAGGCGACGGCGCCGTCGGCGACGTCGTCGTCGCCCGACGTCTCCGCGCGCGCGAGCGGCGTCGGCCGCGCCGCGCGCGCGAGCGGCGTCGGCCGCGCGGGGAACCCGCCCGGCCGGTCGCTGCAGCCCTGGCCGAGCCAGTCGAAGGCGAGGACGCGGCGCCGCGCGTCGACGGCTAGAGTCTCCAGGTTCCGGAAGAAGACGCCCTTGCCCGCGCCGAAGCCGTGAGCGACGACGATCGGCGACGCCGTCTCGACGCGCGGCGGGTCGACCGCGACCGTCGAGATCTTCACGGGGTGCGGGATCTGCGGGATGACGATCTCGGGCGCGAGCCGGTCGACGCGCGCCTTCGTCGTCGATTTGATGAGGAGCTCCTCCTCCGCCGCGAGCGCCTTGGCCAGGCGCGTCTGCTGCGTCGTCTGCGCGAAGAAGGTCGGCAGGAGGCTCCGGGGGAAGCGGCGCTCCCGGGGCGTCGCGGACGCGGCGAAGCGGCGGACGATCATGCGTCGCATGGGTGCTTCGGGTCCGAATCTCAAAGCTTAATCGTCCTCCATCGATTGGTTCCGAGGCGCGAGCAGATCTCAACCAGCTTTTTGAGGTTTGTTGTGGCAATTTGGACGGCGCGACGAGCTGCTGCGAGGAGCAGCCGCGCGCGGCCTCGAGCGCCGCGGCTAGATCACGCGCGCGCGAGCTGTAAAAAAAACAGCAGCAGATGGACTACATGCCCGACCCCAGCGCGCCGTCGCCGCCGCCGCCGCGGCAGCAGTCGCCGCGGTCCGACGCGACCTTGACCGGCGCCACGCCGCCGCCGAAGCGGTCCAAGTGGAACTCGCGCACGGAGTTCCTGCTCGCCACGGTCGGCAATTGTGTCGGCGTCGGCAACGTCTGGCGCTTCCCGTACCTGTGCTACCGCAACGGCGGCGGCTCGTTCCTCGTGCCCTACTTCCTCGCGCTCCTCCTGCTGGGCATGCCGCTCTTCCTCCTCGAGCTCGCGCTGGGCCAGCGCTTCGAACTGGGCGCGACGCACGCCTACGGCAAGCTGCACCGGCGGTTCCGGGGCGTCGGCGCCGCGGGCACCTTGATGGCCTACGTGTGCCTCTGGTACTACAACGTCATCCTCGCGTGGACCGTGGTCTACGCGGCGCACAGCCTGCGGCCGCGAGTGCCCTGGGGCGCGGACGGCGTCGACGCGGAGCGCTTCTGGGAGGCGCAGGTGCTCCACGAGTCGTCGGGCTTCGACGACTTCGGCGAGCGCGGGCCCGCGTCCGCGGCGCTCTTCTTCGCGCTCGTCCTCTCCTGGACGTGCCTGTTCCTCGCGACGCGGCACGGCGTCCACAGCGCGGGCAAGGTCGCGTACGTCGCCGCGACGGCGCCCTACGGCATCCTCGTGTTGCTGGTGATCCGCGGGCTGACGCTCCGGGGCGCGGCCGAGGGCCTGAAATTCTACGTGAGGCCCGACGCGCGGAAGCTCGCGACGCCGCGGCCCTGGCTCGACGCGGCGAACCAGATCGTCTATAGCCTGGGCGTGGGCACGGGCCAGATGATCGCCTTCGGGAGCTACAACCCGGCCGACGAGGACGTCGTCGCGGACTCGCTCGCCATCGCCGGGGCAGGAAAAGAGTGCGACATTCCCAAGGCGCATCTCTCGGCCGTTTTCCGCTCGTTTCGGCTGATTTTCGGACGAGCGATCATCTCTCGGAGCGGTCTCGAAGCGTGGGTGCTTTTTCCGGAACGCGCGCGCGCGGACCACTCGCGTTGAAGCGAACTTGAATCACTCTTTACCCTGCCCAGGCCATCGCGGCGTTGAACTCGTGCACGTCGCTCTTCGCGGGCGTCGCGGTCTTCGCCATGCTCGGCCACAAGGCGCGGCGCGACGGCGCGGACGTCGGGGACGTCGTGGCGAGCGGCGAGGGCCTGGCCTTCGTCGCCTACCCCGACGGCTTATCTTCGTTGCCCGCCGCGGGGCTGTGGTCGTTCCTCTTCTTCGTCATGCTCTTCGCGCTGTGCCTGGATTCGGGCATGGCCATGCTCGAGTGCTGGACGACGATGCTGCGCGACTTCGGCGTCTTCTCCCACGACGCCGAGGAGCGGTGGACGGTGCTGGGACGGCGGCCGCGGAGCCAGGACGTGGTCGTCGGCGGCTCGTGTCTCTTCGGCTTCTGCGGAAGCCTGCTCTTCATCACGCGGCCGGGCATCTACTGGTTCGCGCTCGTGGACCGCTACGTCATGTGGGGCGTCTTCCTCGTCGCCGCCGTCGAGTGCTGCGGCGTCGCGCACGTCTACGGCGCGCGGCGCTTCGCGGACGACGTCCGGAAGGCGACGGGCCGGGCGGTGCCGCGCTTCTTCCTCTTCGCCTGGAGCTGGGGCACGCCGGCCTTCTGCGTCCTCCTCGCGGGCGCGTCGTTCCAGAGCGCCTTCGCGGACTCGACCTACGAGGGCGCGCGGTCGACGGCGAGCGCCAAGGCCATCGGGTTCCTGCTCATGGTCGGGCCCGCGTGCCTGATGGCCGGCGGCGCCTTCGAGCGGCCGTCGCCGTCCTACTGCGCCGTCGAGAAGCCCGCCGCGAGCGTCGAGCTCACGGCCGTCGCGGCCGCGTCGCCGACGAAGGGGGGCGGGCGGCTCGCGCGCGCGGCGTCGGGCGCCGAGTTCGTGTAATTTGTTTGAGGTTGAGAGTGCACTAGTGCATGACGATGGGCTGCTCATAGGGTTCCAGGGCTGCGATTCGGCCTGCGACGGCCGACGCCGCGCTGCCGACGAGATGACGGCCGCGTACCTGCTGCTGCTGCCGCTCCACGTCGCGGCGACCTGCACCGAGCCGGTCGAGACCTGGCTCCTGCACCACCGGCGGAGCGGCTCGACGAGCCTGCGCAACTGGCTGGCGAACCTCAGCGGCCCGAAGCGCTGGTTCTCGCTCCAGGTGTCGCCGCGCTACTTCAACGACACGGCGTCGGTGACGCCCGCCTGCTGGGACCTGGGTGCGCGCTACCGCGCGCTGGGGCGGCCGGCGCCGCGCGCCGCGGCGACGGTCACGCACCTCCGGGAGCCCCTGGCGCGCGTCGCGTCGGAGTTCGCCTACCGCGGCCCCGCCGGCGACGCCGCCGAGGCCTGGCGCGCCTGGCTCTCGCCCGCGGCGCGCTGGTCGCGCGACGGCCTCTACGGCCCGCCGGGCGGCCCGCGGGCGCGCTGGGCGCCCGTCGACGACTACTACGTGCGGAGCCTCGCGCCGCGGGGCTGCGAAGGCGCCTGCGCCCCGGGCCCCGCCTTCGGCCGCATGGGCACGCTCGGCTGCGAGGTGGCTTGGCCGCCGCCGCGCCTCGGCGACGGCGACCTCCGGCGCGCGATGGACGCCGTCGAGGGCCACGTCGACGCCGTCGTCGTCGCGGAGCTCTCCGGCGACCCGGCGCTCCACGCCTGGCTCCTCGAGGACGTCCTCGGGGGCTGCGTCCGGCCCGAGGCGCCGCGGCGGCCGCCGAGCATGAACGCGCGCAAGGCGCGCTTCGCGGCGCCGCCGGCCGCGGTCCTCCCGGAGCTGCGGCGGCGCAACGCGCTGGACCTCGCGCTCTACGCCTGGGCGCGGAACCGCACGGCACATCTCATAAACAAAAGTCGCTAGCAGTTCGTCGCGGAGCGGTCGTGGCAGAGGTTCGCGATGACGTGCGTGTACTCGCCGACGTCGACGCCGAGCTCCGCGGCGACGTGGTGGAGCGCCGTGGCGAAGAAGTGGATGTTCTTCGGGAAGATGGACGCGTTCTGCATGCGGAGCACGGCCGTGCAGCAGAGCTTGCCGTCCTCGAGGAAGAGGTACAGCTCCCGGCAGCACTTCGTCTGGCCCTGGTCGCGCCAGTCGACGGCCTTGGAGCCCTCGGTCGCGAAGGGGATCGGGATCGTCGCGCGCTTCGAGTTGCCGTGGGTCTTAAGGCAGTCGATGGCGTTGGCGAGCTTCTCCGGCATGCCGTCGCGGTAGTCGCCCTGCGCGCCGCCGCGCTCCGGCGTCCGGTACTTGGCGACGTCCTCGTCGGTGACGGCGTGGCCCATGTTCCACTTCGTGTAGAACTCGAGCGCGTCCCGCGGGAACAATTCCGTCTCGACGAGCGCGGCCCCGGGCGACGACAGGTCCTCGATGACGGCCATGTAGTTGTGGACCGTGTAGTCGCCGCCGGCCTTCGTGAGCTCGCGGATGTCGGCGTAGAGGTCCTTCGCCGTCGCGTGGCGCGGCAGCAGGTGCTGCATGGGGCTGTAGACCATGGTGCGGCGGCCGGCGGCGCGGACGGTCGAGCTGAGAGCGGTGCGGAGCATCGAGCTGCCACAAGTCGCCGAATCGTCAACGCTAAAATCGTCTTTAATTGAAGGCAAAAGAGGAGCAACAACAACCGCGAAACTTTTGGTCACGAAAGCCCGCTCGTTCACAAGCTTCTCGAAGTCACGCCGCTGCCGCCGCCCAGATGACGAAAACGACGCTCATCCGCACGTTCCGCTGCGTCGCCAAGTCCCACGCCGTCGCCTGCTGGCGCATGATCAAGGGCGCGCGCACCCGCGTCGTGCGCAAGCCGCTGGCGCCGCGCGCCGCCCAGGCCCTGGCCCGCTGCGGCGGCGCCGCGCGCGTGCCGGGCCTCGACTACGACGGCGCCGACGCCGCCCCGGCGGCGCTCGCGCCGCGCGCCGCGGCCGGCGTCGGGCCCGCGACGGCCTGCGGGACGCTCGCGGCGCGCGCGGCGCTGCGGGCGCTCGCGACGCCCGCGCCCAAGGCCCGCGCGTCCGCGCCCGGCGCGCCGGCCAAGGCGGCGCGCGCGGGCGCGCGCGTCCGCGCCGCCCCCACGCGCCTCGACCTCTGCACGGGCCGGCCCGACGGCGCCTGGCGCGACCCGTCCGCGAAGAAGGCCGTGACCTTCACGTACGTGGGTCGCGGCGACGCCTTCGCCAACAAGCACGGCGACGCCTTCGCGGCCCTCTACTGCTCCATGCTCCCGCGCATCCCGAGCTGGCACGTGCGCGACGTCGTCGCGGAGCGCCTCGCCGGCGGCTTCTACGCGCTCGACGAGGCCGGCGCCGTCGTCGGGGGCCTCGTCTTCCGCCGCGCGGCCGCGGACTGCTTCGAGGTCTCCTTCCTCTGCGTCGCGTCGTCCCACGGCGGCGTCGGCGTCGGCTCGACGCTCGTCGACAAGCTCGCGGCCCTCGCGCGGCGCCGCCGCGTCGCGCGCGTCGTCACGCACGCGGACGAGGACGCGGTCTCCTTCTGGGCCGAGCACGGCTTCGCCAAGGCCCCCGTGCCCAAGAAGCTCGACAAGTGGATCAACCACTACTCGGCCTCGACCTTCATGGCCCTCGCGCCCTAGGGTGCGCCGCGTAAGGTCCGCCCCTAGTTGAGGAAGCCCCGGCCGAAGCCCGCGCCCAAAGCGCGCGCCTTCTTCCGCGCGGCCTTGGCCTGGGACGCGAGGGCCTCGGCGTCCCCGGAGATGTCGAAGTCACCGTCCTCGAGCAGCTCCATGGCGTCGCCGGCGGGCGCCGGCGGCGGCGCGTCGCGGTTCACGCGGAGGTGGCCAAAGGGCACCGTCGCGCGCGACTCCGGCGCTTTGGGCGCGTCGGGGAACTTGGCGCGCTCGGCCTCCTCGATGAGGTTCTTCGCCCGCACGTACTCGGCGCACTCCTCCAGGGACGGCTCGCCGTGGGTCCGCGCGCGCTTCGCGAGCTCCGCGGCGCGGACCTTCGCCGCGGCGCGGATCTTCTCCGGGTCGTCGTCGGGCCAGGGCTTGCGCCGCACGGGCTCGTCGGTGTCGCAGGACGTGCAGACCAGGTCCGCGCGGAGGCGCTCGAGGTGCGTCAGGGGCTTCTTCGGCGGCGGCGCGGGGCCGTCGTCGATGCGCGACAGGTCCTCGACGACGGGCCTGCGTGGACATCAAATCTTCGAGCCGACTTCACTGTGCGCGTAATCGACGGCTTCGACGCAATCTCTTTGGCTGTGCTTCGAAAACGCGACGAGAGCCATCGATTCGTCCAAAAATCAGCCGAATCGACGTCGATGTGATCGAGAACGAGAGGTTTGACGTTTGGTGGGGACCCCCCGAACCAGCGGTCGATTTCCACGCGGCGACGGGCTCGTCCAAGTCCGCGGGGTCGACGTCCCGCCGACTCGTGTCGACGAAGTTCGGCGGCGGCGGCACGTCCAGCGCGCTGGCCTTGGCGATCCAGGACGCGGCCCAGAACGTCTTCTTGCGCCGCCTCGCGTCCGCGACGTCGTAGTCGACCTGGGCAGCAAAAGGATGATTCAACGTCGCTTCAACGTGAGTGTTCCGCGCGCGCGCGTTCCGGGAGAAGCATCCACGCTTCGAGGCCGTTCCAAGAGATGATCGCTCGTCCAAAAATCAGCCGAAACGAGTGAAAAATGGCCGAGATCGAAGCCTTTGAAGTTGGGAATTTCGCTCTCTTTTGCTGCCCTGTAGTCGGCCAGCTTGTCGAGCACGAAGAACTTCTGCAGCTTCTCCCGCCACTCGAGCCACGTGCGCTGCTCCGCGTACTCGCCGTCGCGGCTCAGCGTGAAGCGGTCCGGCCCGTCGTCGCCGTCGGCGGCCTTGGGCTTCTTGCGCGCGACCCGGGCCTCGGCGATGACAAAGGACCCGCCCGGCGTGAGCGACCGGCGGATCTTCGAGAGCGCGGCCTCGAGGAGGTCCCAGGGCACGTGCTTGAGGCTGTCCACCGCGAAGGCGCCGTCGAAGGTGCCGCCCTCGCCCTCGCCGAAGAACGACGCCTCGAAGAACTCCTGCTCGCGGAACTCGCACTTGAAGCCGACCTTGCGTTGTTCCGCGCGCGCCGCCGCGAGGCCGCACATGCCCGCGGAGCCGTCGACGCCGACGAAGTCGATGCCCACGCGGCTCCGCGCGAGCTCGACGGCGTCGCGGCCGCCGCCGCTGCCGAGCTCCAGGATGCGCAGGCCGTTGTGCGCGCGGCCCGCGGCCATCTTCGCGACCGCGGACTCGCGCTTCATCTTGTGGTCCCGCAAACTCCGAAACAAGAGCTCCGCCGGCGGGCTCAGGTCCTTCAGGGGGTCCTCGACCTCGGGCGGCGGGTCCGCCTCCCATTTCAGCGCCAGCGAGTTGAAGTGGGCCAGGGTCCGCGAGATCGCCACCGCCGCCGGGATTTTGGGGCCCCGGGGCCGCCGCCAGGCGATGTCCTGGTTCACCTTGATCTGCTCCTTCTTCGCGCGCTCGGCCCAGTACTCGCCCTGGTGGTCCGGCACCTCCATGACGAACTCGACGAGCTTCTCGCTCACCCAGCCGTGCACCGGCGAGATGATCAGCAGCCGGAGCGTCCCCGCGGAGTTGAGCGCGCGGTGCACGGCGACGACGTCGCTCATCGGCGCCAGCGTCTTGACGATGCGCGACTTGAGCTCCTGGTGCGTGCGCACGATGGCCCCCTTGACGACGCGCTCGGGGATCTTGCACACCGCCGGCACCTTGAAGGCCACGGGCATGGCCGCGATGACGGCGCGCTCCTGGCCCGCCTCCTCGGCCTGCGCCCGCCGCGCCGCCTCGAAGACGGCGCCGTTGAAGTCCACGGGCTGGAGGCCGCCCGCCATGGCGTCGACACACGCCGCCGGAGAAAGACGACTTCGATGGTGGAGCGTGTGGAGAGCGCCGAGGCGGGCTGCTGCAACTTACTACAAGATCATCGTGCAAGATCGCGAAACTTTGGGCAGCAAGGGCGGCCTCCGCCGCGCGTGGTTAGGATCTCGACATCGCTTGTCGTCCCATTGCTCCAGCCGTTCGCGCTCGCCCGCGCCTGCGCCGCCCCCGGATTTGCGTCCACACACAGGGGCCGACCACATGATGCTGCGCACGCTGGTCGGCTGCCTCCTGCTCCGGGGCGGGGCAGCGCAGACGGGCGCGGACACGCTGGACCTGGGCGACACGGTCGTGTCGACGGCGGAGAAGACGCGCGAGATCACGGGCGTGAGTCCGACCAGGGGCTCGAGCAACGGCGGCACGCGCATCCACGTCGAGGGCGCGGGCTTCGCGACGGAGTTCTTCGCGGGCAGCAACGCCGTCTACATCGGCAGCGACGCCGAGGGCTGGGCGCCCTGCGACGTCGTCGAGGGCGCCTGCACCGTGGACTGCGGCGGCGACAAGAAGATCGTCTGCGACACGGGCCCCTGGGTCGCCGACGAGGACTCGGGCTGGTTGGATGTTTGGGTCGTCGTCGAGGACACGATCTCGACGTACGATATAATAAAAGAGAGCGCCTACGCGTACAAGGCCTCGACGGACGCGGACGTCCCCCAGTTGACGGGCGTCGAGCCGCGGCACCTGGGCGCCGGCGACGTCCTGGGCCTGCGGGGCCGGGCCTTTGGGGCATTTGTCTCGGACTACCGCGTGATCTACGTCGGCGCGGGCCGGCCGCCGCAGGGCGGCAACGTCGTCAACGGCTTCGACGCGGCGCGCACGACGCAGGCGCTCTGCCGCGCCGACGACCTCAACCTCGCCGTGAACGCGGACACGGGAAACGTCGACGGCGCGTCGCTGCCCATCATGGTCGAGGACGCGGTCATCGGCCACAACTCGCCCGTCGCCGACGGTGCGCGAATCACCGCGCGTGCGGCCGCCTCGCCGCGCGGCGGCCGGGCGACTGCGCCGTCCGCCTCCTCGACGACGCGGTGCCCCCGCCGCCGCGGTCCTGGGCCGAGGAGATCGGCCCGCGCCTCGACGCCAAGGGCGAGGTCGCCCGGCCGCCGACGCCCGAACCCCAGTAAGACGAGCAGCAACAGAGGTTACACAAGCGCGCCGCGCGGCGGCGTCGGCATGCGGACGCCGGTGCCCTTCGGCGCCGACGGCCGCGCGGGCGCGCGGAGCGGCGACGCCGGCGCGCGCGGCGCCGGCGGCGCGCGCGGCGCCGGCGGCTCCCTCGCCGTCATCTCGACGGCGGCCTTGGGGAAGCCGCGCTGCGGCGCCGGCTCGGTCCGCTCCCGCGTCCTCGCCAGGAACGGCCGCCAGATCATGAAGTTGATGAAGCCGGAGAGCGCGAGCCAGACGGCCTGCGTGAGGATGAGCCAGGGCTCCGTGCCGCCGCTGTGCACGTAGCCGTCGAGGCGGAAGATGATGCCGTAGACCCAGACGAGCACGAAGGTCTCCGTGACGAGGAGCGCGCGGAAGCACAGCTCGTGGTGCTTCTTGAACTCGGCGGCCACGCGGCCGCTCGGCGTCGCGACGCGCGTCAGCGACCGGTGGAGCGACGCGTTGAGCGACCGGACGACGACGACGACGGACACCTGCGTCGCAGCGTCGATCCATGGGCGACGGTTTCGAAGCTCTCGAGCGCTCGACGAGCGACGACGGCGCGTCCGAACGTCGGCCGAAACGACGCGACCGAGCCGCGTCGAACGATTCGCGCGCGCGGGCGGACGCCTGCGCGAGGAGCACGTAGAGGTAGAGCGGCCCGTAGAAGGCGAAGACCCAGTGGCCCGTGAGCCAGCACGTGCCGTCGGCCGTCGGGCCCATGGCGCCCGCCGCGTGGGCCGCGACGCAGGACGCGAGCGCGGACGTCCAGACGAACAAATGGTACCTGGGCAGGAAAAGAGAGCGAAATTCCCAATTTCAAAGGCTCCTTTCTCGGCCGATTTCCACTCGTTTTGGCTGATTTTTGGACGAGCGATCATCTCTCGGAGCGATCTCGAAGCGTGGATGCTTTTTCTAGAACGCGCGCGCGAAACACTCACATTGAAGCGACTTTGAATCACCCTTTTCCTGCCCTGCGTGGTACGTTGTCAGATAGCGCCGCGCGAGCGTCAGCCGGTTCTTCCGCCCCACGGTCAGCGGCCGCACCATGGTCAGCACGAGGTGCAGGCCGTAGATCGTCGACCAGGAGATCGTCGCGAGTCCGAAGAACTGGCCGAACCACGCGGAGACGTAGCAGAGCGGCCCCGGGCTGTTCGACGGCCGGATGCCCGTCACCGTCAGGAACGACGACGCGAAGAATTTCAGGGCGAAGCCGAAGTCGCAGAGGGACGTGCACTGCATGATGTGCATGAGCGGCTGGTAGCGCAGCTCGTCGGGGGACGTGTGCACGCGGTACATGATGTAGCCCGACCCGCCCATGCTCGCGAGGCCGCCGACGCCGTAGATGAGCGTCACGCACCAGAGGAAGGCGGTGCCGACGATGCGCCGCGACATGACGAGAAAGAACCAGGGCACGACCGTGTAGGCGACGACGAGCGCGAGGAACTCGCGCTGGCGCACGGAGTAGCGCAGCAACGGCGCGCGGCGCTCCAAATAGGGCAGCATCAGCACGACGTCGCTCAGCGTGGAGAAGGACGCCTCCCGCTTCGGGCGAAAGATGGACTCGCGCACGCGTCGCCACCGCCGCTTCTTCGGCTCCTCCTTGGCCTCCTCGACGCCATCGTCGACTGCCCGACTCGACGACGCCATGGCTGCCCGACTTCACACACGCGTTGAGGTCTTGCACTACAACTGAAGATTTTCTGCGATTATTGGCCGCCACTCATGAGCCACTCGATCCGAGGCGACTTCTCCGAGCACGAAGCCGACGAGGACACGCCGACGAGGCACGCCGACTCGCAAAGCCACATTTCATGTCCGCCATGTCCAAGACCATCCTCGTCACCGGCGGGAACAGCGGCATCGGCGCGGCGCTCTGCAAGCTCCTCGCCACGGAGCACGGCTGCCGCGTGCTCCTCGGCGCGCGGTCGCCGGAGAAGGGCGAGAAGGCCAAGGCCGACATCGTGGCGAAGTACCCCGACGCGAAGATCGACGTCGTGGCCATCGACGTCGCGTCCGACAGCTCCGTCGCCGCGGCGGCGGCAGCGGTGAAGGCCATGGGCGTCACGTTGTACGCGTTGGTCAACAACGCGGGCCTCGGCCTCGCGCAGGCGGACGACGACGCGCACAACACGGCGGCGGTCATGAACGTCAACTACGCGGGCCCGAAGCGCGTCACGGACGCCTTCGTCCCGTTGATCCAACCCGACGGCGGCCGCGTCGTCAACGTCTCGTCCGGCGCCGCGTCCGCGTGGGTCAAGGGCTGTGTTGAAATCAAATCTTCAAGCCGACTTCAACGTGCGCATATGCGAAAGTTCCGACGCAAGCTCTTCGGCTGTGCTTCGAGAACTCGGCGAGAGCAATCGATCCGTCCAAAAATCAGCCGAATCGACTTCGATGTGACCGAGCTAGAGAGGTTTGAAGTTTTTGCTGGACGGGGCGTTCCACTGGTTGATTTCCACACAGGTCAAGGGCCAGGACGCGGCCACCAAGAAGCTCTACTCGACGCCGGGCCTCACGCAGGCCCAGCTCGACGCCTCCGTGGCCAAGGAGGTCGCCGCGGGCAACGTCGGCTGGGGCGACGGCTACGGCATCTCGAAGGCGGCGCTGACGGCGCTGACCCTCGTCCAGGCCGCGGCGCACCCGACGCTCGTCGTCGTCTCGCTGAGCCCGGGCTTCATCATGACGCCCATGACCGTGGGCTACGGCGCCAAGCTCTCGCCCGAGGAGGGCTGCAAGTCCTCGATCAAGTGCCTCTTCGGCGACGTCGTCTCGGGCCTCTACTACGGCAGCGACGGCCTCCGCTCGCCCATGACCGTGAGCCGCGACCCGGGCACGCCGGAGTACGCGGGCGAGGACGACCCGGACCCGGCCAAGTACAACAAGTAAGCGTCACTTCGTGCCCGCGTACGTGTCGCGGCACGCGCGCACGAGGGACCGGCCGACGCCGAGGTCCACGAGGACCCGGTCCGTCGCGGCCCAGAGCGCGCGCCGTGCGCCGGGTCCAGCGTGGGGGCGTCGCCGGCGACCTCGTCGTCGCCGCGCACGGCGGCGGCCTGCGCGTCCGCGTCCGCGACGCCCGCGGCGACGGCCCGGAGCGGCCGCGCCTTCGCCGCGAGCGCCGTCGGGTCGGTCCCCGCCGTCACCCAGGACGCGGGCATCCACAGGTCGCCGCTCTCCGCCTCCGCGTCGAAGCACGCCCGCAGCAGGGGCACGACGCCGTGGCTCGCAGGCTGCGCTCGGGCGAGCGGAAACGCGAAGGGCAGGAGCAGCGGCAGCGGGTTCCACCAGGGAAAGCTCGCGAGGAACGTCGCGCCGAGGTTCGTCTTCACGAGGCCCGGCTCCGCCGACAGGCTCTTGATCTTGCCGTGGTCGCCGAGGCGGCGGTGCAGCTCCATCGCGAAGACGGCCTGCGACAGCTTCGCCTGGCCGTAGCGCGCGAAGCGGCCGCCCGGCGCGTCGCCGCCGAGCGCGCCCGGCGGCGACCGGCCGAGGTAGCGCTCGGGGTCGTAGGCGCCGTTGTTTTTGTTGTTGCGCTGGCCGCTGTGGTGCTGGACGACGCGCGCCTCGCCGCGCGCGGCCGCGGCGACCTTGAGGCTCGGGAGGAGGAGCTTCGTGAGCAGGACGAGCGCCAAGACGGAGACCTGCGCCGTCGCGTCGTAGCCGTCCCGGCTCCGCACGTCCGCGCCGGAGAACAGGCCCGCGTTGCAGGCGAGCACGTCGACGCCGCCGGGCGCGAGCGCCGCGACGTCGCCCGCGGCCGCCTTGACGCTCTCGAGCGAGAGGAACTCGGCGTCGACGGCGTGCACCGCGGTCGCGCCGCCGACGCTCTCGGAGAGCTCGTCGAGGCGGTCCCAGGCGAGCGCGGACCGCGGCGAGTCGCGATTCACGCAGATGAGCAGGGCGGCTTTTTTGAGCACCGCCGCGCGCGCGACCTGGAGGCCCAGGCCGCTGGTCGCGCCGGTGACGCAGACGCACTTGCCTTCCAGCGACGGCAGCGAGTCGAGCACCGCCGCGAAGACGCCGGCGCCGTCGTCGGGGTCGTCCCCGCGCGGGTCCGTCACGCCCGGCGCGACCTCCGGCGCGAGCGCCGCGTAGAGGGGCACGAGCGCGAGGAGCGACGCGCCGGCGAGTTGCAGCGCCTTCGACCGGCACCGCAGGCACGCCGCGGCGGCGGCGACGGCCGCGGCGCCGTAGACGCGCGGCGTCGTGAGCACGGGCATGGCGGCGCCGAAGGGCTGCCCCGCGCCGAAGGGCTGGCCGAACGGCCGCTCCCGAACGCCGAGAGGCTGTCTGAGGCGAGCCGAGAAATTGACAGAGTCTGGAGCACTGCGAGCACGCGAAACCCCGAGGCCCGCAACGATGAAGACCTACAACATCGAAAACGAGCACAACATAACAACCACCGTCGTGAAGATCGACAACGACCTCGACACGGACGACGCCATGGCCCTCGTGAGCTTCTTCGTCTTCATGTTCGCCCTCATCCTGCTGGGCCTGCTCATCTACTACGGGTCGAGCCTGAAACTCTGGTGGCGCCAGTCGGTCGTCTTCCCCATCCGGCGCCTCTGCTGCGAGAAGGAGCGGAAGCGGCTCTGGCGCCTCCACAAGGACGCGGTGATCCGCGCGGACCGCGCGCTCGCGGGGGCGCGCGAGAGCGACCCGTCGCTCCTCGAGGAGGCGCCGTCGTCCGAGGACCCCCTGGAGCGCGCCCTCGACTCGCTCGTGGGCCTCGAGCCGCTCAAGGAGGAGATCCGCGCGCTGCGGCGCACGCTCGTCGTCGAGCAGCAGCGGCGGAACGTGCTGAATCTGGGCGGCGACGGCAAGAAGCGCAAGGCCGCGCGCGTGTCCGCGCCCCACATGGTCTTCCGGGGCTCGCCGGGCACGGGCAAGACCCACGCCGCGCGCCTCATCTCCCAGCTCCTCAAGGAGCTCGGCTACGTCCACGGCGACATCGTCGAGGTGCAGCGCGCCGACTTGGTCGCGGGCTACGTGGGCCAGACGGCGCTCAAGACGCGCGCGGTCATCAACCGCGCCAAGGGCGGCGTCCTCTTCGTCGACGAGGCCTACGCGCTGACGCCGGGCACGTCCGCGGCGGCCGGCCGCGACTTCGGGGCGGAAGCGGTGCAGGAATTGATGCGCGACCTCACGTCCGGCGACCCCGTCGTCATACTGGCGGGCTACCCCCGGGAGATGGAGCGTTTTCTGAACGTGAACCCGGGCCTGAGCCGCCGCTTCCAGGTGCGCTTCACCTTTGCGGACTACTCGATCCAGCAGCTCGCGGCCATCTTCGTGAAGATCGCGGACCGCAACGGCTTCCGCCTCGGCCGCGACTGCTCCGCGGCGCACCTCGAGCACGTGCTCTCGACGCACTTCCCGGAGAGTTTGTGCCGCAAGTGGAACGGCGGCCTGCCCGAGGGCCTCTTCCGCCGCGCGCAGGACGCGCTCGCGAAGCGGCTCAACGTGCTCACGATGTCGGCCGAGGCCGCGCTCACGCTCACGTCCGCGGACGTCGTCGCGGGGGTGAAGATCCTCGCGGCGACGCTCGGCGGCGACGACATGGCCCGTCCGCGGGCGCCGCGCCGCGCGCCGCGCGTCGCGCCGCCGGGCGCGCCCGTGGCGATGCCGCGGCCGCCCGCGCCGCGCGCCGCGGCGCCGGACGACGACGACGACATGTACGAGGACGACGAGGAGGCGCCGGCGCCGGACCTCTCGGCGGCGCTGGAGACGGAGAACCCGCTCCACGCCATCCTCCAGAGCCTCGGCGCGGACGGGCTGCCCTTCGACAAGCTCAAGAACGTGCCCGCGCGCCTCGACCGCCTCGAGCGGAGCCTCAACGGCCTCATCCTCGCGAACCAGGCCCAGGTCAACCCCTGGGCCGCGCCCGCGCCCGCGCCCTAGACGGAAAAGACCGCGCTTTTACAAACCTAGACGGACGCCTGGTCGGACCCGACGGGCGGGATCGCCGGCGGCGTGTACTTTTCGCCCGGCGCGTCGAAGATCGACGTGTCCTTGCAGTAGACGACGGCCATGAGGATGCCGCTGGAGATCGTGAGGATGCCGCAGGACAGGCCCAAGGCGTTCGAGTGGCTCGAGTCGAGGCCGAACTGTAAAAAACCGACGAAGACGAGGAAGACGGCCTTCGTCACGGGCTTGTACATGAAGCCGAAGTTCGCGCGGTAGACGGCGTCGACGTAGGCGATGGGCTTGGGCAGGAAGGACATGGCCTCGAAGACGAAGAGCATGACGGCGAAGAGGAAGACGTAGAGCGCGACGAAGATCGCGTCGGTGTCCGACTCGCTCGACTCGTTCGACAGCGAGTCGATGGCCGTCGCGCACATGAAGACGCAGAGGCCGATGTTGGCGACGCGGAACATCTGCGCGCGGGCGACGCGTGGGCGGGCGGGGCGTCGCGGCGCGTCGCGCGGCGCGGACGCACCAGGGGCACATGCTTGGCGACGGCCGGGCTGCACCGGCCCGTCTGCGCCTGGGACTGGGCCTGGTCGCCC
Organism: Aureococcus anophagefferens; assembly: GCF_000186865.1. NCBI lineage: Eukaryota > Pelagophyceae > Pelagomonadales > Pelagomonadaceae > Aureococcus > Aureococcus anophagefferens. The sequence goes on from NW_008705579.1 coordinate 692,112, forward strand.
TCCATCGCCGGCGGCGGCGGCGCGGCGAGAGCGCGACGGCGGCGCGCGGCGAGAGAGCCTCTCGCGCACACCAGGCGGCGGCGGCGTCGATGGCGTCGAAGGCGAGGTGGCCAGTGGTCCGAGGCGAATATTGCCACAATTTCCTTTTTTTAACAATTGGCGCAGCGCCCTCCGGCGGGCACGTCGACACGAGCTCCCACTTCACAAACACACGTGGGTCGCGTCGACCTTGCACTCGTCGCCGAGAGCATCGAGCGCGCCGATGACGGACGCGACGTCGCCGTCGAGGACGCGCACCGTGCACGCCTTCTCGTCCGCCGCGCCGAGCTTCGCCAGCACCTTGGACGACTTGCACGCCGCCGTCGCGCGCCGCTTGAGCGCGCGCGGTTCCGTCGACGTCAGCTTCGTGCCCATCGTGTAGTCGCCCGCGCCCATGCGCTGCAGGTTCTTGCCGTTCTGGCTGTACGTGATCTCGTTCGCTCGTACGGCGCCCGCGAGTATATCGCCGACGTCCGCCGGCGCCGCGGTCGGCGACGCGCAGAGCACGAGTGCGACCGCGGACGACAGCGCACGCGCAAACGGCGTGCGGGATGGCAGCGGCGTCGGCTGTGGTCTCGTGTGCGGCGCGAGCGCAGCGCACGAAGCGACGGCGAAGACGAGCCGCCAGACGCGAAGCATGCTCGTCGCAGAGGAGCTGGTCGCGGATCACGCGTGCGCGCAATCTAGAGATTAGACACGTCGCAGCGTCGCGCGCGTCGAGACAACAAGATCGCACAGCCCTCGGAAGAGCGCGGGCCGAGAGGGCAAGCATACAAAGTTGAGCGGAAACATCCACATCCACGCGCAGCCCCGACCTGCCGATGGAGCTCCGACCCAAGGACCCGGGCGCGGCCCGGAGCCCGACGAACCCGTCGTCCGAGCCGGCGTCGCCCGAGTACCCGCCCAGCGCGCGGTCGTCGCTGCTGCGCTCCGTGAGCGCCTACCTGCCCAAGTCGGCGCGCACGCCGTCGCCGACGGACCAGGCGGGCCCGGCGAAGCGGCGGAGCGAGCCCGGCCTGCGGTCGTCGCAGTCGGAGCGGGGCCTGCTGTCCGCCGTGCCGGAGCGCCTGCGGCCGCGGCGCTCCTTCTCGCCGCCGGAGGCCGGTCCGAGCCCCCGGGGCAGCCTCGAGTTTTCCGACGCGGACCGCGCGGGCCCCCGCCGCGGCCCGAGCTTCCGGCCCAAGCACATCGTCACGTCGGACCTCGTCACGGAGGACATGGTCGCGGCGCCGAGGGCCTTCAGCCCGCGCTTCCTCCAGCGCCAGGGGTCCGCGCGGCGCGACGACGACTCGCCCCATTTGTCGCCGCCGCGGTCGCCGTACCGGCGGTCCTTCACGACGCCCGGCGGCAAGCTCTTCAAGCGCGCGTCCTGGGGCTCCGACTCGGGCGCGTCCATCGTCCACGAGCTCGCGGGCCGCCTCGAGCGCCTCGAGCGCCAGGGCAGCGGCCGCCGGAGCCTCGCGGACGCCGCGGAGTCGCCCGGCACGCCGTCGCTCGCGGACGACGACTTCGAGACGGGCCTCGACTCCGTCGACGACTTCGCGTCGGCGCGGGGCGCCGACGACGCGAGCCTCGGCGGCGCGCTCGAGGGCGCGTCGCCCGGGGGCTTCGCGCGGTCCGCGGGGGTGCCGCTGGAGAAGCAGATGGACCTCCTGCGGCGCGAGGCCAAGGTCAACGAGTGGCAGCGGCGCCTCGAACAGCAGGAGGCGGACCTCTGCGCGTTCCGGCAGAACCAGCAGGCCGCCGAGGCGAACCGCCGCTACTCGCGCCTCGCGTCCGCGTTGACGTTCGGCGCGCTGCCCGAATCGCCCGGCGCGAAGCCGCCGTCGCCGAAGGCGCCCAAAAAGGACGCGGGCGACGAGGCGCCGGGCCGCCACGCGCCGGGCGACGGGCTGTCCGGGCTCCTGGCGACACTCGTCTTCGACCCCCAGGGCTCCGACTGGTTCATGGTCCTCGCGACGGTGCTCCTCGTCTTCGCGATCGCGGGCGCCGCGGAGGCGCCGCTCGTCTGGGGCTTCCGCGAGGCCCCGGCGGGCGCCTGGCGCGCGACAGTCATCTTCGCCGACGTCCTCTTCCTCGTCAACATCGCGCTGGGCCCGCTCAAGGCCTACGTCGACAAGCACACCTTGCTCCTCGTCCGCGACGTCCGCCGCACGGGCAAGAGGTACGCGCGGACCTGGCTCCTCTGCGACGCGCTCGCCGCCGTGCCCCTCGCGGCGACGCTGGGCACGCCCTACGTGTTCCTGCGCTTGTTCCGCGCGGGCGTCGTATTCCAGTACTCGTGGATCTTCCACTACGTGGACCGGACGACGGCGTCGTCGGCCGCGACGTTCCGCCTCTTCCGCCTCTTCGTCTTCTACGTCTTTCTGGGCCACCTGCTGAGCTGCTGCTACTGGCGCATCGCGACGAGCGCGGACGGCGGCCGCTACGGGGGCGCGGAGTGGTGGACCGTGTCCGAGGAGATGGAAGCGGCCGCGCTCGGCCACCGCTGGCTCTTCGCGACGACGAAGTCGCTGACGCTGCTCCTGGGCGAGGACACGGCGCCGGGCACGGCCGTCGAGTGCGGCTTCGTCTGCGCGACGATCTCGCTCGGCGTCTTCGGGCTGTCGGTCGTCATCGGCCAGGTGACGCTCGTCGCGTCCGATCTGGACGCCATCGGGCGGAAGAAGACGGAGCAGGTCGACGCCGTGCTGCTCTATTTACGGTATCGCGGCGTGCCGGGCGACGTGTCCAAGGAGATCGTGCGCTTCATCGAGTACATGTGGAACAGCGGCCAGGCGGAGCACGAGACCGCGGGCCTCGAGACGCTGCCCGATTCCTTGAAGCTCCGCCTCGACCTCGCGCTCAAGCAGCAGTTGATCCGCAAGGTGCCCCTCTTCGAGGACCTGCCGCCGACGGGCGTCGTCGCCGTCGTCCGGGCGCTGCAGTCGCTCGTGGTGATCCCGGGCGAGGTCATCGTCCACGAGGGCCACGAGGGCCACGAGATGTTCTTCATCGGGTCCGGCTCCGTGCGCGTCTACAAGCGCCGCGAGGACGGGTCGGACATCGAGCTCGCGCAGCTCCACGCCGGGTCGTTCTTCGGCGAGATGGCCCTGCTCGAGGCCCAGCTCCGCATGGCGTCGATCGCGGCGCTCACGTTCTGCGACCTCTTCGTGCTGAGCGCGTCGGACTACGAGGACATCTCCCAGTCGAACTCGAGCCTCCGGGACGCGCTCCACGCGTTCGCGCGGAAGCGGCGCGACTCGAACGCGGACAAGCTCCAGGCGCTCGGCACGGCGCCCGCGGAGGGCGACGGCGGCGACGAGACGCGCGTCTTGGTCGACGACGCCGACGCGGAGCAGGACGCGCTGCGCCACCAGCTCGTCAAGCGCGTGCCCATCTTCGAGGGCGTCCCGCCGAGCGCCGTGCTGTCGATCGTCAACGCGCTCCAGGCCCTCGTCGTCGCGCCCGGCGAGCTCATCGTCAGGGAGGGCAACGACGGCGGCGAGATGTTCCTCATCGCCAAGGGCTCCGTGCGCATCTTCAAGGAGCGGTCCGCGGACCACTTCGACGACGACGGCCTGAGCGCGGGCGTCGTCGAGATCGCGCGGCTGAACGCGGGCTCCTTCTTCGGCGAGAAGGCCCTGCTCGAGGAGAAGGCGCGGCGCAACGCGTCCGTGGCCGCCGTGACGGACTGCCACGTCTACGTGCTCTCGAAGACGGACTACGACCGCATCGCGTCGCTCAACAGCACGATGCGCCGCGCGGGCCTCGAGAAGAAGGCCCGGGCCCTCGGGAGCCGGGCCCCGCACCACGTCGCGCCGACGGTGCACCTCCGCTGATAAGATCTAGGCGCGGCGCGCCCGGGCGACGAGCAGCGCCGCGGCGAGGCCCAGCGCGGCCGCGGCCGCGACGAGCGCGGGCTCGCGCGGCGCCGCCTTGGCGCGGCCGCCCTTGGCGGCCTTGGCGGTGACCTTGCTCTTGTGGCGCTTCTTCGCGGGCTTCTTCGCCTTGTCGCCGTTGGGCTTGAAGGGGAAGTCGCGGCCCTCGATCTGCTGGAGCCGGGCCTCGTCGATGGGCCGCCGGTGCCAGAGGAACTTCTTGCAGCCGTGGAGCTTCAGCGCGCCGTCGTAGAGCTGGTAGAGCGCCGTGCCCATGGTCACCTCGTGCAGGCTGTCGATGTCGTCGTCGGGGCGCAGCAGCCCGTCGGCGACGAGGGCGCCCCGCGCGGGGCCGTCCACGAAGAACGCGTTGAAGAGCGTCGTCTCCGCGAGGTGGTAGCCGTGCTTCTTCGCGAGCTCCACCAGCGCCGCGAGCGACGAGCCCTCGCGCGCGGCGTCGGCCCGCGGCTGGATGTAGACGATGTCGTGGGGCATGGTCGGGTTGAACTCGACGACGTAGACGCGCGACCCGTAGCCGCTTTCCAACAGGTCCTTGAAGATCCAGTAGTCGCAGCCGTCGACGTCGACGGACACGAGGTCCACGCCCAGGGGCACGGACTTGGCGTGCTTGCGCAGCAGGCTCTCGACGCTGCGCGACGCGTCGACGCAGGACACGAAGGCCTCGATGGCCACGTTGCCCAGCGGCGCGTGCAGCTCCCGGAGCTTCGCGCACCGCTCCGCGTCGGCCTCGAGCAGCGCGCCGCGCCAGCCGCCGGCCGTGAGGAGCGTGTGCGTGTTCGACAGGTGCACGCCGTCCCAGGCGCCGACGTCGACGCACCAGCGCGTCTTCGGCCGCTGGCGCTTGTCGAGGCACGCGAAGATGGCGGCGATGACGCCGTCCTCGCCGTTCTGCGACGTCTCGTCCCGGGCGAACTGGATCAGGCCGTCGCGCCGGCGCAGCGACCGCGTCGGCGCGCTGCGGATCTCGGCCGCGGCCATTGCGCTGGCGGCGTTCGCGGCGTGCTGCGTGCTGCGGGAGAGGATGACCGCCGCGCTGGTGCAGTCGCCGTCGATTGTTTCTGCCACTCGTTCAGCGATGTTCAAGACATGTTCAAGTTGAAGAACTTACGGCGCCGCGGCGAGGTCGTCCCGGGGCGTGGCGCAGTGGTCCCGGAGGCCCTTGTCCGAGTGGGCGAACGTGCTCAGGTTGTACTCGCGCTGGAAGAGCTCGTCGAAGAACGTCGAGAGCCGCGCCTCGTGGACTTGGCGCGTCTCCGGCTCGACGCAGCGCGGGAAGGACGCGTCGAGGAAGCGCGGCGACCGGCGGTAGGCCGCGAGGGACCGGCGGCAGAGCGCGTAGTCGCCGAGCGCGCCGCCCTGGAACCACACCGCGCGGTCGACGGGGAAGAGCAGGAAGAACAAGGGGAACATCTTCAGGAACCAGACGAAGAAGTTCAGGCCCTCCGAGATGCCGATCTCGTACCAGAGCTGCGCGCCGCCGTCGTCGATCGTGTCCCAGAGCACGTGGAAGAGCACGTAGGCGATGCAGAGCCCGTGGACGCCGAAGAGGACGACGAGCAGCCGATCGCCCGCGGACTTGAAGCGGCGCAGCTTCCGCGTCCGCTCCACGACCGCGCGCGCGGCGCCCGGCGTCGTCACGTCCAGGTCCCCCGCGAGGAGCGGCGCGTAGAAGCAGGGGCAGATGACGAGCTGGCGGATCAGGACCGCGTACAAGATCGTGAACGCGTACTTGATCGTATAGAGCGCCACCCGGCTCGTCGAGTCGGGCTCGCCCCGCTCGTACTCGTCGACGTCCATGACCTGGGCAGGAAAAGAGTGCGAAATTCCCAACTTTGGAGGCTCATATCTCGGTCGTTTTCCACTCGTTTCGGCTAATTTTTTGACGAGCGATCATCTCTCGGAGCGCTCTCGACGCGTGGACGTTTTTTCCCGGAACGATTGCGCGCGGAACACTCGTGTTGAAGCGATCTTGAATCACCCTTTTCCTGCCCTGGACCATGACGTGCCGCGACGCGATCCGGATCGTAAAATCCGTCCACAGAAAGTTGAAGGCCACGGAGCAGACGAAGACGACCAGCCGCTCCTTCCGCGAGAACGGGTGGAGCGCGTGCGCGTAGAAGATGGACACCGTCGGGTGGAACTGGCAGCAGAACGCGCGCCAGTTCGACAGCCAGGTGCCGTCCGTGTTCGGGAAGCCGAAGCAGCACGGGATTGGCATGCCCCGCATCAAGAGCCGCACCGTGTCGCGGTTCCCGGGCAGCGTGAGGAAGAGCGTCTCGAGCACGCGGCGCGCGTGGTCCGACTCGGCGCGGCGCCGCGGCGACGGCGGCGGCGCGGGCTCCGGCGGCGGCGCGGGGGGCTTCGGCTTCGCCGGCCGCGGGGCCCCGAGAAGCGAGCGCCGCGCCTCGCCGTCCGCCGCGGGCTCCGGCGCGCGCGGCGGCCCGGCCTCGTCGACCTTTGTCGGTTCGGGGCGCGCGCGGCAGGCGCAGCCGCGCGGGTGGCCGTCGCGCAGGAAGCCGAAGGGCACCTGGGAGGCGCCCGGCGCCGGGGGCGGCGGCGCGGGCGCCGGCGCGGCCTCGAGCGCCTGGAGCGCGCCCCACTCGTGGACGAGCCGCGCGCACGACACCGCGAAGGCGCTCGGCGGCGGCGGCGGCGGCGGCTTCGACGCCGGCTCCGGGATGACGCGCCGCGCCGCCTCGGGCTCCGCCGTGCCCAGGAAGAGCATGACCGCGGCCGTGAACACGCCGACGCACGCGACCGCGAGCTCGCAGCCGAAGCCGTAGCCCAATTTTTTGTCCAAGGAAGCGTACGTCCGCGTGCCGTTCGCGAGCGTCGAGGGGAAGCCGTCGAAGCAGTCGGCGCGGAAGGACCGCAGCGCCGCGATGGTCGACGCGGCGCCCAAAAAGGAGGGGACGACGCTCAAAAATTTGTTGCAGCCGCCGTCGCGCGCCGCGTCGGACCGCGCGAGCAGCGCGTTCATCGACGGCAGCAGCGACGCGGCGCCGACCTGGGCAGGACAAGAGAGATTCAACGTCGCTTCAACGTGAGTGTTCCGCGCGCGCACGTTCCGGAAAAGCATCCACGCTTCGAGACCGTTCCGAGAGATGATCGCTCGTCCAAAAATCAGCCAAAACGAGTGGAAAACGGCCGAGATATGAGGCTTTGAAGTTGGGAATTTCGCTCTCTTGTCCTGCCCTGGCGCCGACGACGCTCGTGGAGAAGAGGCCCGTCGACGCCGCCGCGCAGTCCTCGACGCCGCCGGACTCGTCCGACGGCACGAGGTCCTCGAAGTCGTCCCACGCGTAGTAGCCGTCGATCGGCGACGGCGCGGAGCCGTTCCGCGCGCCGGGGCCGTCGACCCAGACGCCGCGGAAGCCGACGTAGAGCGCGCCGTTGGGGCCGCCGACCGTGTCCATGGTCACCGACGCCCAGGCCGTCGACTTGAGCGCCTTCGTCTCCAGGGCGCCGAGGCAGGCGACGACGGCGACGACGACGCAGCAGACGTGGATGCCCACGAGCGTCTTGACGACGGCGCGGCGGTTCGCCGTGACGTCGCGGCTCGCGAAACAGGCGAGGCCGCGGCACAGCGCCGCGCAGGGCGACTTCTCGCAGCAGGCGGGCGCCATTCTCAATGAGATTTTAGGCTGCTCGAGGGCTGCCCATCGTTTTGCAAGTTCGAACGCTGCCGCAACATTGACTTCAATCATTGAACAGAAGAGAGACATGTTAGCCCCGGGGCCGCCGCCGCGCGGCCGCCGCGGCCTGGGCCTGGCGCCGTCGCTCGTCGGCGGCGGCCGGCGACAGCGTCCCGACGACCCGGGCCGGCGCGCCCGCGAGGACGGAGAACGGCGCGACGACGACGTCGTCGGGCACGACCGCGTCCGCCGCGACGACCTGCGGCGGAGCGATCCATACAGAAACGCGCGCCCATCTCCCCGCGGACGCGGCGTGGACGCGCGACGTAGTCCTTGAGCACCGCGGACTTGCCGACGACGGCGCGCGGGCCGATGCGCGCGCCCGCGCCGAGCGCCGCGGCCTCGACGACGGCGCCGGCGCCGACGTGGACGTGGCTGCCGAGGACCTGGGGCACGTAGGCGAGGGCCGGCGGGTCGCCGACGCGGCCGGGGGGCTTGAGCACCGCGCCGGCGCCGACGTCGGAGTAGCGGCCGACTTTGACGCGCGCGAGGTCCCCCCGGACGACGGCGCCGGCGCGGACGACGGAGTCGCCGGCCATGGACACGTGGGCCGCGCCCTCGACGAGCGCGGCCCGCGAGATGACGTTGGACCGCGCGTGGATCCAGCGGCCGCCGTCGCCGTAGTCCTCGTCGTCGTAGGCGTCGCCGGCGTCGCAGGAGGCGAGCGCCTCGAGCACGGTCGTCGGCGCCGCGAAGGGCGCGGCGACGGCGACGACGACGAGGTCGTCGTCGCTTGCGGTGGTTGTGCTGTCGAGGCCGGCGATGCTGGAGGCCTCCATGCTCATGCGAGAGCAGTGCACCTTAGACCTGAATCGTCAATGATGCCGCTCGGTTACTCAGCCGCATTAGCGCCGTCCATCGGCGCCGTCGGCCGCCGCCATGGAGGAGGTCGCGGACACGGAGCTCATGGAGGAGGAGATTTTGTACGAGTCGCGGACGGACCGGGACGTGAACAAGCTCACGGCGGAGGTGCGCGCGGTGCTCGACGCGCAGACCGCGGCCCTGAAGGAGCTCGCGGCCGAGGTCGGCGCCGCCGTCGAGGCCGCGGCGCGCGACCTGCTGACGTCCGGCGTGGCCACGGTCGACGGCGCGGCGCTCAACGACCAGTGCGGGCCCGAGGGCGAGCTCTGGCTCGAGTTCGGCGACCGGTGGACCGCGACGCTCGAAGACGCGCTCGACGTCGCCAAGGCGAGGTACGACGGCGCGCTCGAGGCGCACGGCACGCGGACCCACCAGCGCCTGCGCTGGCTCAAGGGCCGCTACCTCGAGAGCCTCGACACGCAGCGGCGCGCCGCCGACGCGGAGCGCGCGTCGCTCGGCAAGAAGGAGGTCCGGCGGGTGAAAGCGGAGACGAAGCGGCTGACGGAGACGCACCACAAGGCCATCGCGGAGCTCGCGTCGACGCACGCCAAGGGGCAGACCGACGCGGCCCTGAGCCGCTCGGAACTCGAGCGCCAGCTCGTGCTCACGGAGGCGCAGCTCGAGCGCGAGCGCACGGCCGCGCACAATTTAAGGAGCGAGCTCGCGCTCTTCGTCAACGCGGACGGCGGCGCGGGCGAGAACGAGGACGACAAGGTCCTCGCCCTCTTCCGGCGCGTCGAGGCGACGCTGAGCGCGACGGGCCTCGAGCGCACGGAGGAGCACACCGCGGGCAACCTGTACCGGCGGCGGCCGGACCCGGCGGAGCGGCGCGCGCGCAAGCGCGCGGGCGGCTCCGAGAGCGACGACGGCGGCAGCCCGCGGGACGACGACGCGTCGAGCGACGGCGAGTCCGTGGCGTCGACGGAGACGGCCGTGGGGCTCGACCCCGACGCCTTCCGGCTCCTCAAGTCGGAGATCTTGCAACTAAGAGTCGCGAAGGCGTCGCTGGAAAAAGCGGTGAAGGACGCGGAGCGCGAGTCGTCGAAGGCCAACTACAACGCCGTCGAGCTGAAACAACAAAAAGCCGACGTCGAGAAGGCCAACGCGGACCTCCAGTCGAAGATCTCGAAGATGAAGAACGAGCACCGGAAGACTTTGAAAACCGTCGCGGACCTCGAGGTGAACCTGCGGAACGCGGAGCGAGCGAACGCGCCCGACTTTGGGCACCGCGAGGGCCGGAGCCGCGAGAAGAGCCACCGCACGCTCTCCGGCGGCCAGGACTCGCGCGGCCGCCGCGGGTCGACGGTGCGCGCGCGGCCGCCGGCGGACAAGGCGTCGCCCGCGGGCCGCGAGTCGCGCGGCGGCGACGACGCGGCGCCGCGCGAGTCGCGGGCGAAGCTCGACCGCGACGACGGCGCGCGGCTCGACTCGCCGGACAGCGACGGAGGCGCGCCGCGGCGGGGCGAGCCGAGGAGCCCCGGGTCGCCTGGCTACGACCGCGCGACGAACCGCCTCGGCGTCTCCGGCGTGGACCACTTCCCCCTGGGCCCCGAGAGCGACCGCTCCGGCAGCGACCTCGGCACCGACTCCCAGGAGCTCGAGAGCCGGGGCCGGAGCCGCGTCGAGGAGAAAAGGGAATACGAGCGCGTCGCGGCGCGGCTTCGCGAGCGGCTCCAGCACGAGGCGCGCAACGCGGCCGAGTCCGTCGCCCGGGCCGCGGCGCTGGAGACCCGGGTCGCGTCGTCGCTCGCGCGCGTCGCGAAGCTCGAGCTCGTGCTCTCGGAGAAGAACGCGCTCCTGGCGGAGATGACGAAGCTCGCGCGGGCGCAGCGGACGCACGCGAAGCAGGCCGAGGAGACGCTGAGCCGCGTGCGCCTCGAATTCGGCGGCAAGTCCCACTCCGCGGGGTTGTTGGTGTTGTCGACGGCGCAGGCGTCGAAGCCGACGAGCCGCCTCTCGCGCGCGGCCTCGCACCCGGCGTACTACCAGCACGGCGCGACGCGGATGACGACGCCCGTCCTCGAGCCCGTCACGGGCCACCTCGTCCAGGTCGGCGCGCCCTACCGCCACGCGCCCCTGCACCAGGCGCCCGTCGTCGGCTCGCTCCGGGACAAGCTCCAGACGCAGCTCCGCCGCTCCGCGAACGACAAGCTCTACGGCGCGGACGTCCACTAAGGTGGTTCTCTAGGACCGTCGCCGCGGGGTGTCGTAGTAGTCTTCGGCGAGCTTCCAGCCGAGCTCGGCGAGCTGGTCCCGCGTGAGGTGGCGCCGCGGCGCCGCGCGGCGCGCCGGCTCGCCCGCGACGAGGAGCTCGTCCATGTCCGCCTCGGCGAGCACGTAGTAGCGGCCCGCGGCCGCGCCACCCTGCTTGAGGCGGCAGATGCGGTGCGAGCCGTCGAGCATGCGGTAGCGGAGGCCGCAGGGGTTCCGGCCCGTCTCGACGACGACGCCGGGCAGCTCCGCGGGGCCCCGCGCGTTGCGCCGCGCGTCGGCGGCCTTGCGCCCGCAGATCGCACCGAGCGACTCGTTGCCGGCCTTGGACATGTCCTTGTGGCACACGTCCTCGAGGGGCAGCGTCACGGGCGCGAGGTCGCGCTCCAGGACGAGCCGGAACATGTCCTCGGTGTAGATGGCGCCGTCGCTCCCGGGACCCTGGAGGCTCCAGAGCCCGGACGCGCGGTGCCAGGCGTACTGGATCTTCGAGACCTCCGTTATCGCGCGAGCGACGGCGAGCAGCGCGAGGATGGCACCATGCTTCATCTTACGTATGCTAGATACGTATGCTTGGGGCTGCGTGCACGGCACCTTCCAATGATGCAGGAAGATTGCAGGAGTTGCATAGCATGGCTACGATCCTGGTCGGGCGCTAACGCTGCGTTTCATCGATCGCTGAGGCTCGACGCCCACCATGGGCGCCGCGGCGTCGACGAACGCCAACGCCTTCCTCGCGAGCGCGGCGCCGGAGGACGGGGCGCTCGCCGCCATCCAGGCCATGGGGGCCATGGAGGACGAGCTGCTCGCGACGCACTACCCCGTGGAGACCGTCGAGGGCGCGGCGTTCGCGGACTGGGTGCCGCCGGCGCAGGCCTACATGCGGCGCCTCGCCGGCTCCGTCGCGTCGCAGCTCGACGGCTGGAGCAGCCAGAGCGAGCGGTTCTTCGCGCACCTCGCGCCGTTCTTCCGGTTCCGCGAGGAGGTCGAGAAGAAGTGGGCGGCCCTGAGCAGCGGCAAGGTCGAGGCCGTGCCCGCCGTGTCGCCCGCCGCGCCGCCGACGCAGGCCGGCGTCGCCGTGCTCGGCGACCTCTACGACCGCGCGCGCGCGCGCGAGGCGCAGTTCGGCGAGCTGCTCAGGCGCTGCGGCAAGGTGGCCCTGCTCGAGGAGAGCGCCGTGCTCCTGCCGCCGCTCAAGTCCGAGCTCCGGGCCGCGGAGAAGATGAACGACGACTACGCGCGGCGGCCGCCGCCGCGGTGCCAGTACCTCTGCGACATCCTCCGGGGCACGCTCGTCTGCGACGGCGAGGGCGAGATCGTCGCGTGCTTGACGTACCTCGCCGCCCACGCGACGGTCAGTGTCCTGCGGCCGAGACGGTTTACGAGAGCTTTCGACCGGGGAAACGATGAAACATCGTCACCGACGCATCCGGTAGGCGACGGTGCTGCGCCTGAAGAACCGCTTCGCGACGCCCCACTTCTCCGGCATGCGCGACTGCCTGCTGAACCTCGTCGTCGACGGCTTCGTCTGCGAGGTGCAGATCCGCCAGCGGGCCATCCACGCCTTCGCCAAGGAGGCCCAGTCCCACGAGCACTACGAGTTCTTCCGGAGCTACTTCAACGGCTGCGAGGCCGACTCGCTGACGCGGTGCTTCTCGCTCCTGTCGAACATCCACGAGGGACAGGGGGACGGCGGGGGCGGGGGCCTGCTCGCGAACGTCGAGGCGGAGCTCGCGTCCGCGGGGCCCGGCGACGCGTTCCGCCTCGAGAACCTCGCGGACTTTTTGGAGAGCATCGTCTGCGAGGGCCGCCTCGCCTTCAAGGTCTGGCACAAGGTGCTCGAGCTGCTGAGCGCGGCGCTCGTCGGCGGCGGCCTCGACGCGGAGGGCGCGCGGAGCGCTGTCGCGCGCATGGGCCGGGGCATGCTCCACATCTCGCGGCTCTGCAAGAAGGGCGGCCTCGACGAGCCCGCCGTCGCGACGGCGCTCCTGAGCCTGCGCTTCGCGGGCTCCGTCCTCGCGCTCGACGACGGCCTCATGTGCTCCGCGCGGTGCTCCCTGGCGGCGTCGTTGGCGTCGCTGGGCAACGTCGCCGCGGCCGTGACGCTCTTGGACGGGGCCATGGCGCTGGCGAAGCTGCGGACCGTGTCGAAGCTCGTCGAGGCCCAGGTGTGCCTCTGCTTCGCGGGCGTCGCGACGACGCATCGGGATTCCGCGAGCTTCCGCGGCGATCGCGAGGCCAACCGGACGCGGGGCCTCGAGGCCGCGCGGCGGGCGCTGCACCTCCTCGAGGACGGCGCGGGGTCCGCCCACGACAAGGACGCGAACGTCGCCGAGGGCGCGTCGACGCTCGCGAAGATTCTCGAGACGGAGGCCGCGGAGGAGGCCGAGGCGCTCCACCGAAGGGCGCTCGCGACGCGGGAGCGGGCGCTGGGCACGGCGCACCACGCCGTCTCCGTGGACCTGAACAACCTCGCGAACTTCCTCGCGGGCCGCGACGACTGCCTCGGCGAGGCCGTCGCGCTCGCGCGGCGCGCGCGCGACATCGACGTCGCGAATCTGGGCGGGGACCCGCGCCGAACTCAAATCTTCAACTCGACTTCAATGTGAGCGTACGCGAAAGTTTCGACGCAATCTTTTCGGCTTTGCTTCGAGGACTCGACGAGAGCAATCGATTCGTCCAAAAATCAGCCGAATCGACTTCGATGTGACCGAGCTAGAGAGTTCTGAAGTTTGGTCGGGACCCCCCAAACCAGTGGTTGAATTCGGCACAGGCAAGGACGACACGGTCCTCGCCAAGACCTGGAGCTTCCTCGGCGGCCTGCTCGTGCGCGGCGGCCACCTCGAGGAGGCGGAGGAGGCCTACGACGCGGCCGTCGCCGTCAACGAGGCCGCGGTGCGGCTCGCGCGCGCGGGCGCGCCGCTGGACCTCGCGCGGGACCTGACGAACCGCGCGGTGCTCCTGGCGAAGCGGCCCGCGGCGGGCCAGGACGCCGAGGCGTTGTTGCGGCGCGCGCTCCAGCTGCTCACGTACAAGACGGACGCGCCCGCGCCGCTCGCTCGCGTCTCGGACCCCGTGCTCGCGGCGCAGGCGCGCGCGGCGCGGAGCCCGGCCGTGCGCCGCGCGACGGCGGACGCGCTCGCGGCGCTCGGCGGCGCGCTCATGCGGCGCGGCGCCCACGCGGACGCCGAGGCGTATTTACGGGACGCCGTCGCGAGGACGGCCGACGCGCCCACGGGCGCGCACTACGGCAACCTCGCGTGCTGCCTCCTGGAGCTCGAGAAGCCCGACGCCGTCGACTACGCCCAGAAGCAGCTCGAGCTCGACGTCGTCGCCTACGGCGAAAACCACGCGCTCGTGGCCGCGGACGAGGACGCGCTGGCGACGGCGCTGGACCTCTTCGACCGCGTCGACGAGGCGAACGCGCACGGGAAGAAGGCCCTCGACCTGGCGACGGCGCTCCTCGGCGCGGACCACGCGACGACGCGCGCCTACGCCGAGAGCTGGGGGGCCGAGGAGGGGGGGTAAGGCGGTCGGTGAGGCGGTCCGACGGGCCGACGCGTCGCGACGGCTCGGGCCGCCATAGGCCTCGCCGTCGGCGCCCGGCGGCGGCGGCCGCCGCGGCCGGGGCTCGGCAGTCGCGAGCTCGCTGCGCACGGCGCTCTCCGAGTCGAGCCCGACCCTCGTGCCGCAGATCATGGCGCCGGGCCTCGCGAAAGTGGCGCCCGACCTCCCGAAAGATGGCCTGCGCGCCGTGCTCGGCTTCCTCGGGGACGACTGGGACTGGAAGACGGTCGGGCGCGCCAGCCTCGTGTCCAAGACCTGGAAGACGACGATCGCCGCCATGGAGTCCTCCATCTGGCAGGCGGCGCTCCGCGCGCGCTGGCACGGCTACCGCGCGTCGCGCGTCGCGGGCCCCCACGTGGTCGACGCGGAGGCGCTCGCGACGTGCAAGTCGATCGCGGGCCTGGTCGTCGCGCCGCGCCGCGTCCATGACGACAGTGTCACGGACCCCGGGGGCACCATCGACGCGCGCGATGATACTCGCGTCGTCGCCATCGGTGGGCTGCTCAAGCGCAACGTCGACGTTCCGACGCTCGCGAGCATCCTCGTCGGGGTCCGCAAGCGCAAGATCGCCCGCATGAACGCGCACTGGGCGCGCCTGCGGGCGTCCGGCCGGTCGAGCGCCCGCATCCAAGGCGAGTACGTGATTGACGAGCGCTTCGACGGCCCGCGCCTCGAAGCTGAAGCCGCGCTCAAGTTCATCGAGGGCCTCATTAAGCGTCCGGGCGTCTCTTTCGGCGGTCGAATCCGCATTCCGGTCGGCAAAGGCGTCGAGTGGGGACCGTCGTGCACCGGATGCAAGAAAGAGTGCCTGGGCGAAAGCTACTTCTATCGGGCTAGCGCCCTGGACATTCCCGAGGGTCTCTGTCCCGAATGCGCCGATCCCGAGTTCAAAGAGCGCGCGGTGAAGCAGTTCCTGGAGGTCGGAAAGGCGTACCCCCCTCACGCGGATAAGTTCATCGTCGGAGGTGAGGCCAAGGAGCTCCTGCGCAAGATTTTGCATGATGTCTGCGGTGGTGACGAATTCATGCGCATGGAAGATACCGCGTCTCTCGTGGATTTCTATCGCGATCACCCCGAAATGCAGTATTACGGCATCGACCGCGACATGTTGCGGGGCGTCTTTCTCGACCCAAGCTTTGCTTCCGATGACCAAGGCCTCACGGAAGCGCTGCGGGAGAAAATGGCGTCATGGTCGATTTTCACGGCTCCCCGTGGCCGAGCGAGCGAGATGTACAACGTTTCCAATCGCCACAATCGCGATGAGTGCCCGCCTGAGATGCCGACGACTGAGTTCTTCCCCGGCATTCAATTCAACGGAGATCCTGTGGGCTGGGGCGATATCTTCCTCGCTCTGGAGCACGACCTCGACACGTCTTCCGATTTCGGCGATCTTTTCCAATACCCCGTCAAGTCCATCGTCGTCCTCGCGCGGCGCGCCGGGCGCCCGACTTGGCCCTACAAGCCGGGTGACCCGGGCTACTACGAGAACGACGGCGACTACGAGGCTCGCTTCTTAAGCCTCCTTCGCCACCACGAGGCTCATGGTCTCGGACTGCTCGAGGCGCGCGAGGAGCGCGTCGCCGAGCGCGCCGACGGGCGTCGTGAAGCCCGCCTTGAGGCCGCCCGCCGCCGCGGCCTCGACCGTGGCCAGCGCGACCTCGCCGCAGAGCGCGGCCGTCGCGACGATGCCCGCGTCGCCCCGCACGCGCAGCGTCGCCGTCGCCGACGCGCCCGCGGCGCCGTGGCCCGTCGTCGCGACGACGACCGTCGGCGCGCGCGACCCGCCGTAGGACCGGGCCTCGAGGAGCCGCCGCGCGGCGCGCTCCACCGGCGGCGCCCGCACGAGGACCGCCAGCACGAGGAACGCGGGCGTGGCGACGAACAAAAACGCGACGAAGGCGTAATACAACAGCGCGCCCTTGCCCGTGAGGAGCGACCGCGCGCCGGGGAGGACCATGCGGTCCTTGAAGCGGAACGCGTCCAGCACGTAGCCGTTGTCGTGGCCCGAGCGGTGCACGACGGGGATCTGGATCGCGCCCATGAAGTTGGGCACCGTGAAGCAGTCGAGCGTCGAGGAAAACGACGGCAGGCCCCAGTAGACCAGATCGCGGAGCGCCGCGGCGCGGCAGCCCTCGCCCAGGCCCATGTACGCGTGCCAGCCGCGCGCGGCGCGGAGCGGGTCGCCGAGCAATCCCAAAACCGTCAAAATCGTGCCCCGGGGCCCGCCGGCCTCGAGGCCGTAGTCGACGACGGACTCCGCCGCCGCGAGGGGCTCGCCGATGGCGCGCGAGACCGCGAAGACCGTCGCCTCGTCGGGGACGCAGTCGTAGCCGCCGAACGACGCGAGGCAGGACGCCGTCGCCGCGCCGGCGAACTTCGTCGCCATCTCCGCGACCCAGTGGACCTCGCCCGTGACGTCCAGGTAGTGCGTCCCGTGGTCGACGCACGCTCGCACCACGGCCTCGCCGAGGAGCGCGTACGGGCCCGCGGCGGACACGACGAGGTCGCAGCTCTTCGCCATCGCGTCCATGGACGCCGCGTCGCCGACGTCCGCGACGACGAGCGGCACGCGCGCGAGGGCCGCGTCCGAGGCCCGCAGCGCCTCGAGCTTCTTCACGTTCCGCCCCGCGAGCGCCCAGGTCGTCCCGCCCGCGTGCTTGCCGAAGAAGGCCGCGACGGCGCGCCCGGCGTCGCCCGTGCAGCCGAAGAGCACGAGGTCGTAGGGAAGCTTGGCCATCGTGTGCTGCCCTGGCTGCGAGATTTGCTGCGAGAGCGATTGAGGTCGGTGTTGATGATCACTTGCCGCAGCTCCCACACAGACAGCATGCGCAGCATCGCGTGAGTCCTCCGCGCTTACAGCAGGTCCAGCATGAGACGGTCCAGCCTCCTCCTCGCAACGCTCGCAGCCCACGCGCTGCACCTCCACGCGCTCGAGGCGCGGTCCTTCGTGCGGCGCCAGGGCCACTGCACGAAGCGCCAGCGACGGGCGCTGCGCGAGCTCTGGCCGGCCTACGGCGTCGACGTGCCCTGGAATCGCACCATCGACGACGTCCACGCGCTCTACGGCGCGCCCCGCGCGCGCGCGGTGCTGGACATCGGCTTCGGCCACGGCGACTCGCTCGCGGGCATGGCGGCCGCGCGACCGAACGACGCGTTCTTCGGCGTCGAGGTGCACCGGCCCGGCGTGGGCTCGGCGCTGTTGCGCTGCGAAGAACGGGAACTTTCCAACGTGCGCGTGGCGCGCATCGACGCGTTCACGCTCCTGCGCGACCATTTGGCGCCGCGCGGCGGCCACTTCGACGAGTGCTGCGTCTTCTTCCCGGACCCCTGGTTCAAGGAGAAGGACGAGCATCGGCGCTTGATCCGCCCGGCGATGCTCGACCTCCTCGCGGTGCACCTCAAGCCGGGCGGGCACCTCCACGTCGCGACGGACGTCGACGGCTACGCGCGCCACGTCGAGGCGACGCTCGCCGCGGACGACCGCTTCGTCGAGGCCCGCCGCGCGACGGACGCGCGGCCCGACTGGCGGCCGGAGACGCAGTACGAGCGCCGCGGCGCGGCGCGCGGCCACGCAATCACGGACCTGACCTTCGCGCTCCGATAACACGGCCTGTCGCGCTCCGATAATGACGCGCGCGGCCCCTACGCGTCGCCGTCCTCGAGCTCGATGGCGAGCTTGTCCCGCTCGTAGCCGAACTCGAGTTCCAGAGCGCGGCGCTTCGCCTCGTAGAGCCGCTCGACCTCCGCGAGGCGCGCGGACTTCGTCGACGTCGCGGCCGCGGGCGGCGCGGCGACGGCCGTCGCGGCCGCCGGGGCCTCGGCGGCGACGGCCGAGGCCTGGGACGCCGCCGCCGGCGCCGCCGCGGCCTCGTCGGCGAGGATCTTCGCGTTCCAGTCGTCGACGTCGAGCATCGGGCTCGCGGGCGGCTCGGACAGCGGGTCGTAGGTCTCGTCCGCGCCCGAGTTGAAGTTCGAGTAGTCGTTCTGGTAGCGGCTGCTGCGGAAGTTGAAGGCCTCCTGGAGCTCCTGGGCCGCCGCCTGGATCTCCTTGACCTCCTTGAAGTCGAGCTCGTCGTTGAACGTGCTCTGCCACTCGGCCGCCGAGTCCGTCACGTAGGTCCGCACCTGGGCGACGACCTTGCCGATCTCCTTGGACAGCTTGAAGAGCTCCTCGGGCCCCAGGAGGAAGTAGCCCACGGCGGCGACGACGAGCACCTCGGGCGTGCCGACGCCGAGGACGCCGCCCTGGTAGAACGCCAGCGGGCCCGTGCGCCGCGGCGGCCGCGCGGGCGCCGCGACGCCTGGTCGTCGCCGCGACGCGGGGCGCGCGGCGGCGCGCCGGGCGGGGGCGTGGAAGCCGTCGGCGCCGAGGAGCGCGGCAACGCAGAGCAGCAAGCGAAGACAGCTCGTCATCGTGTCGATATGCTTGAGGTTGGGCGGCACTGTCGCGGCACCGCGGAGGCACAGCAAACTTTCCGTACTCGTCGCAGCTCGAGTAGCGCGCCGCAAAACGTCCGAGCTCTCGGAGCCACTAAGGCTGCCACTGTTTACGAGAGCACCGCGCCATGGTGGCCGTGGGCGAATGGTGGTGGGTGCCCGACGAGGAGCAGTGCTTCGTGCCGGTGAGCGCGAACACCCCCAATTTTTCACACAAACACACCCTCTAGGCCCGCGTCACCTCGATCAATGGCGCCGACGCGCGCCTCGACGCCGACGGCGCGCCGGTCTCCTGCCCCACGGCGAAGCTCACGACCAAAATCGACAGCCCGGACCTCCTCGACGCCCAGCTCGACGACCTCGTGCAGATGGACCAGGTGAACCACCCGGCGATCATCGACACGCTGAGGCGCCGCTACCGGTCCGACAAGATCTACACGGGCATCGCCGACATCCTCGTGGCCATGAACCCCTTCAAGTGGCTCCCCGTCTACACGCCGGCCCACGTCACGGAGTACGCCAAGGGCGACCAGGAGGCGCCGCCGCACCCCTTCAAGACGACGATGAACGCGTACAACGGCCTCCGCGAGTCGCGGTGCGCGCAGGCCATCCTCATCTCCGGCGAGTCCGGCGCGGGCAAGACGGAGACGACGAAGCAGTGCCTCAAGATGCTCAGCGAGTGCGCTGGCGGCGGGCGGAAG
>NW_008705579.1:711967-722963 GCF_000186865.1 Aureococcus anophagefferens
TCGCCGTCCACGCCATCGACGACGGCGAGGAGTGGAAGGCGTTCACGGCGGCGCTGACGCAGTTGGGGTACGTCGCCGGCGAGGTCGACGAGCTGCTCGACGCGTGCTGCGGCGTCCTCCTGGGCAGCCGCATCCACTTCGCCGAGGGCGCCGAGGAGGGGTCCAACGTCGTCGGCGACCTCGACGCCGGCGGCAAGCGGCACCGCCGCGGGTCCGCGGTCGCGGGCCACGCGATGGACGCGTGCTCGGCGGCGCGGGAACAGAGTGCTTCACGTTCGCTTCAACATGAGTGTTCCGCGCGCGCGCGTGCCGGAAAAAGCATCCACGCGTCGAGAGCGCTCCGAGAGATGATCGCTCGTCCAAAAATGAGCCGAAACGAGTGGAAAGAGATAGGAGCCCCCAAAGTTGGGACTTGCGCACTCGTTTCCCGCGCAGGTGCTCCGAGTGCGCGGAGGCCTTCGGCGTGTCCCACGACGCGCTCGCCGAGTGCCTCACGCACCGCACCATCAGCGTCGGCGGCCAGGCGCTCAAGGCCAACCTGAACCCGGCGGACGCCGAGGACTGCCGCGACGCGCTGGCGAAGCACGCGTACGGCGCGCTGTTCCGCGCGACGGTGCAGCGCGTCAACGCGGCGCTCGCGTCCGCGTCGACGAAGAAAGGCGGCGTCGACTACAGCATCGGCGCGCTGGACATCTTCGGCTTCGAGATCTTCGTGCGCAACTCCTTCGAGCAGCTCTGCATCAACTTCTGCAACGAGAAGCTCCAGCAGCACTTCACCAAGCACACGTTCGACCAGGAGGTCGCGGTCTACAAGGCCGAGGGCGTGCCCTTCGCCGAGATCCACTACATCTCCAACGCCGACGTCATCGAGCTCGTCGAGCACCGCGCGCGCGGCATGTTCCGCATGCTCGACGACGAGGTCCGCGCGCCGGGCGGCTCCGACAAGCAGTACGTGTCGAAGCTGCACCGCGCGCTCAAGGACCACGCGCGCCTCGGCTTCGACAAGCGCAACCCCGACGTCTTCCTGCTCAAGCACTACGCGGGCGTCGTCAAGTACGAGGTCGAGGGCTTCCTCGTGAAGAACAAGGACCGGCTCTACGACGACGTCGCCGACTGCATGTGCGCGTCGTCCAACACGCTCGTCGCGAACCTCTTCGCGCCCGACGGCCCCGTGGGCCACAAGAAGGGCTCCAAGGTCACCTGCAGCGGCCGCTTCGTGAGCCAGCTCGGCGACCTCATGCGCCTGCTCAACGACGCGGAGCCGCACTATATTAGGTGCATCAAGCCGAACAAGGCGAAGAAGCCGGATCTGTTCGAGGGCACGATGTGCTACGACCAGCTGAACTTCGCGGGCGTCTTCGAGGCCGTCACGATCCGCCAGCAGGGCTACCCCTTCCGCTGCTCCCTCGCGGACTTTTACCGCCGCTTCTGGCTCGCGGCGCCGCCAAACACGCGCGGCCGCGGGGGCCTCCCCGCGCCGCGCGCGGTCATCATCGACGACAAGCCGGGCAAGCGCCGCAGCGTCGCCGCGCTCCTCGGCGAGCTCGAGAAGACCCAGAAGGCCGGCGAGCCCCGGGTCTCCGAGTGCAAGGTCGGCGCGTCGCTCGTGCTCTGGCGGTCGCCGCAGCAGCAGCCGCTGCTCAAGATGCGCAAGAAGGTCGAGTTCTACGTCGCCCTCATCATCGGCACGGGCGCCCGCGCGCGCCTCGCGAGGAACCTGCGGCGCGTCCTCGCCTTCGCGGCGGAGCGCTACGCGGAGGCGAAGCGGAAGAAGGACCCGGAGCTCGTCGACGCCGCGCTCGCCCAGATCGGCACGCCGCGCTTCGAGAGCCGGGACCTGCGGCGCCTGCGCACGCTCAAGGAGAAGCTCGCGCGGGAGAAGGAGCTCGACGCCAAGTTCGAGGAGCTCGCGCGGCGGTCCATCGACCAGGTCGACGACCACTTCGAGGCGCTCGTCGAGGAGGGCCGGCGCCTCGAGCTCGACAGCGCCGTCTTCAAGAAGGTGGACCAGATGTACGCCATGGTCGTCGAGCGGCGCCGCGCCGTCGAGGGCGTCCGCGCCGCGACGGCCGCGCCGGGCGAGCCCGACGAGGCCGCGCTCCGCGAGGCGCTGGGCACGCTCGAGCGCCTCGTGCGCATCTACGGGCGCAGCGCCATGGGCGCCCCCGAGGAGGCCGAGGGCCGGGCCTTACTCAAGGCCCTCGACGAGGAGAAGGTGCGCCTGCGGGAGCTCGCGGCCGCGCACGACGCCGCGCGGATCCCGCCGCGCGCGTCGCTCGACTGGTTCGCGTCGTCGCCCGCGGAGCTCGCGCGCGCGGCCAAGGCCCTGGAGCAGCACCGCCTCGAGGCGTCGGGCGTCGCGGCGAAGCTCGGCGCGGCGCTCGCGGCCGCGCGCGCGGCCGCGGCGGCCGCGCTCGCCAAGGACGGCGACGCCGTCGCGGGCGACGACGCGTGGGCCGCGTGCCGGAGCGCGTGCGCGGCGGCGCTCGCCGCGGCGTCCGGCGACGTGTCCTGCAGGACCCAGGCCGACGTCGTCGCGGCCATCGTGGCCACCGTGGCCGCGGACGCGGACGCGACGCTCCGGCTCTGCGCGGCGCGCGAGGGCCTCGCGGCCGCGCTCCGCGACGCGCTGGCCGCGAGCCCGCCCGACGAGGCGATCCTGCGGCGCGCCATCGCGGCGGCGGCGGAGGTCCACGGGGCCTACCCGGCGGCCGTCGCCGCGCCCGCGGAGCTCTGCGCGGGCGACCTCCTGTGTGGAAATCAACCAGTGAGCTGGGACGTCGGGGCCAAACTTCAGAAATCTCTAGCTCGGTCAAATCGAAGTCGATTCGGCTGATTTTTGGACGAATCGATTGCTCTCGTCGAGTTCTCGAAGCACAGCGGAAGGGCTGATCGAAACTGTCGCATATGGGCATATTGAAGTCGTGTTGAAGATTTGATTTCCACACAGGCGACCTCGACCGGTGCGAGGCCGCGCTCGCGCGGCTCCTCGAAGAGCGGCGCCTCCTGGGCAACGTGCTCAACGCGCTCCACCACGAGACCATGTCCCTCGACGACGCCGACGCGCTGCGGGCCTGCGGCGGCGCGTCCGTGCGCGCGTCCGCGCTCGAGCACGCGACGGCGGCCGCCGCGACGTTCGGGCTCACGGACGGCGGGGACGCGCGCGCGCTCCACGCGGCCGAGGCGTTCCTCGACCTGCGCCGGTCGGCGAAGCGCTGCGCCGGCGGGCGCTGGGACCGCGACGCCGGCGACGCGTTCCTGGACGCGGACGGCGCGGTCCGCGCGCTGCTGGGCCACTTCAAGTCCGCCAAGTACGCGCAGCCGGCCGTCGACGCCAAGCTGGGCTGCTACGCCGAGGTCGCGCACCTCGACGACGAGCTGCGGCGCGAGGTCCAGCTCGCCGAGGACGTCGTCGCGGGCTGCTCCGTGCGCCTCGAGATCCTGGACGCGCTCGACAGGGCAGGAAAAGAGAGCGAAATTCCCAACTTCAAAGGCTCCTATCTCGGCCGTTTTCCACTCGTTTCGGCTGATTTTTGGACGAGCGATCATCTCTTGGAACGGCCTCGAAGCGTGGATGCTTTCCCGGAACGCGCGCGCGCGGAACACTCACGTTGAAGCGACGTTGAATCTCTCTTTTCCTGCCCAGGCGCTGGAGACGTGCGCGCGCGACGTCTCCGACGACGCCGCGGTGCTGCGCCTCCGGCGGCGGCTCTACTGCGCGCGCCAGCTCGGCCTCGAGGACTGCGTCGACGAGGCCGCCGTCGAGGACTGCTTCCAGCGCTTCACGGCCGAGGGCGCCGCGCGCGTCGTCGCGACGGCCAAGGCGACGCTCGACACCGTCGACGACTGCCACCGGCGCCTCAAGGCCGCCATCGAGGCCTGCACGCAGGCGGCGCTGAGCGCGGCCCTCGAGGCGGCGTCGGCGCTGAACCACGACGGCATGCTCACGGCCCAGAGCCGCGCGCTGCTCCGGCGGCTCGCGCGTTTGGTCGCGGCGGCCGTCGACGCGCGCAAGTCGCTGGACCGCGACGGCCTCATGCGGAGCGTCGCGGCCGAGGCCGCGGCCATCGGCTTCGAGAACGACGACGTGCGCATCGTCAAGTCCTACCTCGACCTGCCCGAGCCGTCGTTTTTGAAGGTGTGCATGGCGACGGCGCTCGGCGACGACGAGGACGAGCTCGCCGCGGCCGCGTCCCTGCGGCTCCACGCGCACCTCTTCGACGTGGACCTGCCGGCCCACTTCGCCAACGGCGCCGACGGGCGGCCCGCGACGCCCCTCTTCGAGCTCGGCACGTCGCCCGCGCTGAAGACGGCCGCGGAGTTCGTCGAGCTCCGCTTCAGCGACCCCGCGCCGGACTTCGCGCTGCGCAAGGCCATGGCGACCATGCTCGTCTGGGTCGACCCGGCGCTCCACCCGCTGCGGAGCTCGCTGACGCGGCTCGTCGCGGGCGACAAAGACGGCAAGGAGTTGGCGAGAAGGACGTTCGGCAAGATCGCGGGCTTCATGGGCGACAGCGTCAAGCCCCACTCGAACCCGGACGTCCTGAGCGACGAGCTCGTCTGCGACTGCCGCGAGCGGCCGAAGCTCGTCGACGAGGCCTACGCGCAAACCCTAAAACAGCTCAAGCGGAACCCGTCGCCGGCGTCGCGGTCGCGCGGCTGGGAGCTGCTCGAGGCGCTCCTCAACGCCAAGCTCGCGCCGTCGTCGGCCCTCGTGCTCCACGTCGAGAAGGCGCTGCGCTACGACGCGCCGGAGGAGCGGCGCGGCGCGCTCGCGGCCGCGCTCGTGCGCACGTGGTTCGAGTCGCGCGTGCTCCGGCCGCGGCGCGCGCTGGCCAAGTGCCTCAGCGGCTGGCTCGAGAAGGACGTGCCCCCGGCGCACCTGCGGTCCCTGGCGGCGTCGACGCGGCGCCGCCTCCGCGACGCGGAGCCCGGCGCGCCGCCGCCGCGCGCGCCCGGGACCGTCGAGGACCGGCTCCGCGAGAAGCGCCGCGCGAAGCGCCGCTTCTTCCAGCTCAAGGACCAGGCCCTCGCCTACTACGACGCGCCGCCGAGCGCGACGTCCAAGCCCCTCGGCGTCCACCGCCTCGCGCACGTCGGCCGCGTCTGGGCGCTCTGGGCCGACGACTCGCCGAGCCGGTTGAGCTTCCCCTTCGTCGTCGACAAGGTCGGCCACGCCCGGGGCGCCCTCGTCCTCTCGGCGCCGTCCGCCGAGGAGCGCGCGTCCTGGATGGCGTCCCTCGAGGCCGCGCGCGACGCGCCGTCCGAGCCCGAGCCGCCCGCGGGCTCGGCCTGGCTCCGCGCGCTCGACCACAAGACGGGCAAGGCCTACTACTGGAACCGGTCGTCCCTCGCGACGACGTGGGACCCGCCGCCCGCCGCCCTCCAGCAGTGACGGCCCGCGCGCCGCGTCGCGCGCGGACCCCCGCCCCCCCCCCCGAGGTCGCCCGGCTCCTTTTTCCACCGACACAGTCATGTTAATGGTGGCAAGCGACCACGCGCGTCCGCGCGAGTTGGACGCGCCAGGGGCTCCTAGGACGCTCCCAGCTTCATCGAGACGCTCAGTCCGTCAGGAACCGGCGTCTGGGGACCGCTTCTGCTAGTACTAACTTTTACTAGTAGTTAGCCGCGGCGCCAAGGGAGGAATAGAAGGGGGACTCAGTCTAAATTAAAGCATGTCCTTCCCGACGCCCACGGGGCCGGCGACCTGCGGTTGGCCCGTCACGGGGTCGATCCCGGGGGGGTTCTGCGGCTTGAAGACTGTGTAGGCGCCAAAGACAACGGCCGACGCGAGGAGGAGGGCACCACTGCCGGCCGCAGCGATGACGACCACGGGGAGGCCGTCGTCGTCATCGTCGTCTACGGTCAAGTGATCATCTCCGCGCTCGCCGCAGCATTCGCAGGTGACATCGATGATCGAGTCCTGATAGTCGTATGTGAAACACGGTTTTACATGTCGAAGGAATTGCAACAGGCCTCGCAGGACCCTCGGGCCAGGTCTTCTTCCTCCGTCGTGTAGGCTCGACTCTCGTAAGTGCTTTTGACGTTGTTTTCGCAGTCCAATCCACCAGGATACCCGATTGGAATGATGCTCACGGGGACAGGGGTCCAAGGCGTGACCGTGGGCTGGGGCGTGGGACGAGGCGTGGCGATGGCACCGGTGCACTCGCATGAATACGTCGACACGCCGTTGTAGGTCGACGCCCGCCAGTCGCGCTGCGCGCCACAGCAGTTCGAGCAGGCTTCGTTTGCGTCATCATACGAGATGCCCCCAGGGAAGACGATGTTCGTACAGTCGACCGCCCAGGGTGTCGGCATTGGCGTCGGTTCGGGTGTCGGCCGTGGCGTCGGCTCGGGCGTCGGCTGCGCCTGAGGCGTCGGCTCGGGCGTCGGCCGAGGCGTCGGCGGGTGCCAGAGGTTACAGTCCTGCTCTTCCTGACCTATGGAGCGAGCCAGTGTTACGAGAGTCGAGGTTGAGGACAACGTACAGTATTGGCCAGAGGAACTCGAGGAGCCGCAGCAGTAGAAACGCGTGCTCGAGACGGTGACCGAATTGCCGGCGTTGAAGCCGCCCGTGGACCCTTGGCAGTTGTACGAGCCTGTCGGCAAACAGTCAGTCATCGTCGGACGAGGTGTCGGGGCTCGTGTGCCGTCGCAGTTCGTCAGAGACGCGTACGCGAGCGACCACGCATAGTCACAATAGTCTCCATCCGAGCATCTAAAGTTCTCGAGACAGCATGTGAACGCGCTCAGGCATGTAGCGTCCGTCCACGTCTTATATTCGGTACAGGTGAAGAAATTGTCATAGCTGGAAGAGCCCGAGTCTTCGTAGCAGCACTGGTAGCAAGCCTCTCCCCAAAACGACCCACATCCACTCGCCGATGTTTGAATAGACGACATACAGTCGCTACAATCTGAATTCGATAGCTTATTGTTGTTCCCATCGCAAACCTCGCCGCCAAGGACATGACGTCCACCAACAACGAACACCAGCACAAGCACCCAACCTTCGCGCATATGCACCATCTTTCACTTGTCGTAGACCTTGAGGCGCCCCGCGCGGCGCCGGCCGGGCCGGTTCAGCCGCCGCGCGTGGACGACGCGCGCGGGCGAGCCGTCGCGGCGCGCGACGACGCCGGAGCACGACGACGCGTCGCCGCGCCGGAACGTCTCGAGCACGGCCCCGGGCGCGTCCTCGTCGTTCGCCGGCTCGCCGTCGCCGTCGTCGCCGCCGTCGCCGCGCCGCTCGCCCGCGAAGACGATGAAGTGCGGCGCGCGCCGCGGGTCCAGCGCGGCCTCGAGCTTCTGGCCGCCGAGCTCGGGCAGCCCTGAGAGGCAGCCGCTGCCCGGGCTTCTGGCTGCCGATGCTGCCGGCACGGTGCACCCGGTAGTTGGGCTGTCGATGGCCGCGGCCTAGGAGCCGGGCAGCCCACCGTCCCCCCGCTCGCGCGGCCATGGGCGACCTCGACTGGTCGAGCGGCTGGCTCGACTGGTCGAGCGGCTGGCTCGCCGGGGCGCCCATGCGCGTGCTCGACACCGTCGTCCTCGACGGCGCCGGCGCGCCGCGGGCCTGGCAGGACGTCCTCCCGCGGCCGGACCTCGCCCCCCTAAAACCAGACCGGGCGCCCTAGGGCAGCGCGCACTGCGTCGGCCAGCGGTCGCAGTGGAACACGTTCTTCCGCGGTGCGCAGTTCACGCCTCCGCCCGCGGCCTCGCCGTAGCTCGCCGGCGGCGGGTCGTCGACGAGGAGCCGCGGCAGGCTCCACACGCGCGGCAGGAGCTGCGCGCGGCGCCGGCCGGGCTTCGCGAGGCCCCGCGCGTGGAGGCCCGACGTGTCGGCGACGACGACGACGTGGGTGCCGCCGACGCCGAGGGGCGCCGGCGGTCCGAAGCCCGCGGCCGCGAGCGCGCGCGCGGACGCCGCGGCGTCGCGCGGGTCGAAGCCTGTGCCGAAATCGAACAGCGAGCTGGGTGATCCCCGCCAAACGTCGAGCCTCGCTCGCGCGGTCACGTCGAAGTCGATTCGGCTGATTTTTGGACGGATCGATGGCTCTCATCACGTTCTCGACGCACACCGAAGGTACTTGCGTCAAACCATGCGAATACGCTCACATCGAAGTCGGGTTGAAGATTCGATTCGCGCGCGGGTCGAAGCCCTCGAAGCGGAGGCTCGCCTCGAAGCCGAAGGTCCGCTCGTCGAAGGGGCCGGACGCGGCGTAGGTCTCCGGCGACGGCGGCGGCAGCGCGGCCGGCGACGTCAAATGCCTCGTGCGCTCGAAGAGCCAGCGGAGCTTCGCCTCGGACGGCGCGTGCGATCCCCGGACGAAGAGGAGCGGTCCCTCGTCTTCCCGTACTCCCTTGAAGAGCCAGACCTTGAAGGTGGGGAGGTAGGTGTCGACGTGGAGATACAGCTGCTTGTCGTCGGGCGCCGCGGCGAAGCGCTCCCAGGCCTCGCCGTCGGCCGCGCGCGAGAAGTCGCGGCGGAAGAGCGCGGAGAGGCTCCCGAAGACGGCGCTCCGGTTCGCCGCGTCGAAGGGCTCGGCGACGTAGCCGTCCCGCAGGAGCCGCGCGGGCCAGTCGTCCGCGGCGGCCTCCGTGGCGACGATGTCGTGCATGACGCGCGCCGCGACGAGCGCGCGGAGCGCGTGGAGGCCCCTGGCATTCAGCGGATGCGGCACGAGCTTCTTCGTCGACAGCAGAACCGGCAGCGCCTCGTTCGGGAGGTGGGGCCCGCCGAACCGCGACGCGTTGCGCGCGTGGGCCCGGACGCCCGCCAACAGGTCGTCGACGGACGTGCGCGTCGCGCGCCAGAAGGCGTCAAAGTCCTCGGGGTCGCGCAGGTGGCGGCCCACGGCCCGCTCGAGCGTCGAGAAAGTCGGCGCCACGTCGGAGTGCCACCAGGCGTCGACGTCGCGCTCGAAGCGCACGTCGTCCGCGACGGCGACGAGCGCGACGAAGGCGCAGCCCCACCGCGCCCAGTGCACCACCATCGTCCGCTGATAACGCAGGCTGAGGTTGACCCTGGTTACCCAAGTATTGAAGGCTCGAGCTCCTCCGAGTCAGGGCCCGGGCGCACTTACTTGCGCACTTGAGGGCGCGCCGGCCCCGAAGTGCGGGCACCTGGCGAGCGCGACTGTTGTCTCGTGCGTAGCAGGCGTGCTTGGGGTGTCTGTTATACGGAGGAGTACCGCTGCACGCTTGGTGGCGAGCGGTCGTCGCGGCGCGGCGCGGCGCGGGCCCCTTTCGAGGGCGCCGCGGCGCGGGCCGGGCGCGCGGCCGCGGCTCCGAGTAAGCGGAGGCGCGGCCGGGCGCCCGGGCGGTGTCGGGCGGTCGAGCATGTTCGAGCGAGCGTCGTGTGGCCGCGGCGCGGCGCGGGGGGCGGCGGCGGCGGCCCGAGGAGGCCGGCGCGCCGCGTCCCGCGGCGCGGCGTCGGGCGCGAGCATGTTCAGGGGGGGAAAGGGTGTCTCGGGCGGGGGCCGGTGACTCCCTAGTCGGCCCGGGGCAGCGTCGCCGTCCACTCCTTGTGGAAGACGGCCTCGCCGGCCGTGGCCTCGCCGTCCAAGTGCACGTTGTAGCGCGCGAGCTGGTCCGTCGTGAGCGTGCCGCGCGGCGCGACCTTGGCCGTGAGGCGGTGCGTGAGCGCGTAGGCCGTCGGCGTCACCTCGAGGACGGACGTGACGTGGACGGACGCGCCGAGGGCCGCGAAGTCGCGCGCGTCGCCCGCGCCGTGCCACCTGTGTGGAAATCAAATCTTCAACCCGACTTCAATGTGCGCGTATGCGACCGTTTCGACGCAAAGCTTTCCGATGTGCTTCGAGAACTCGACGAGAGCAATCGATTCGTCCAAAAATCAGCCGAATCGACGTCGATTTGACCGAGATAGAGAGTTCTGAAGTTTGGTGGGGACCCCCCAAACCAGTGGTTGATTTCCACACAGCGTGCCACGCGGCGCGCGACGCGACGTGGACGTGGGACCGGCCGTCGAAGGCGAGGCGCACGCGCTCGAAGGTCGACTCGCCGTGCTCGAGGTAGCGGGCCTCGGAGCCGTAGGGCGCGAGCTTGCGGGACCCGTAGTCGTCCTGGACGGCGACGGCCGCGCGGACCCCCAGGCCGTTGTTGCTGTCGTCGAGGCTCGGCTTCGCCGTCTTCCGGCCGTCGGCGACGCGCGCGCGCGCGCGGGCGGGCGGCTTGTCCGTGCGCGCGGCGAGCTTCGCCGTGTCGCTCGGCGGCCGGAACTCGGGCGGCGGCGGCGCGCCGAGGTCCGCGGCGCGCGACGGCCGCGGCAGCGACACCGTCGACCCCGCGAGCACCTCGAGGGGCGCGAGCGGGTCGCCGGAACCGCCCGGCGGCGGCGGGAAGAGGGGCCAGTCCCAGCGGTGGAGGACGACGCGCCAGGTCTCCCCGCGCTTCAGCGTCCGCGCGGCGAAGGACAGCTCGACGTCTGCAGTGCCATCAGCACAAACCGCCGCGACGCCGGCCGCGACGCGCTCCGACGAGTCGCCGGACACGACGCAGAGCCGCGCGTGGACCCGCCCGCAGGCGGCGCCGCCGCCGGCGGCCCGGAGCTTCAGGCGCAGCGTCGGCGCGCCGACGACCGCGGCCGGGCCCGCGCCCTCTTCGAACGCGAACGCCGCGACGGTGTCGCGCGCGTCGGCCGCCGCGTGGTCGCCCGCGAGGTCGCCGAGGCGCCCGAGGTGCGCGAAGGCGCCCGACGCGCCGAGGGGGTCCGCGTGGCACTCGTCGACGAAGGCGTCGGCGCCGCCGGAGCCGACGACGGCGACGACGTCGGACCCGGCGCCGCCGCCCTCGACGAGCGCGCCGCCCGCGCCGAGGCGCGCCACGGCGGCGTCGCCCTCGAGCGCCGCCGCGAGCGACGGCGCCTCGAGCCAGTCGTCGCCGCCGCAGTGCACGTGGCAGGCCCTGGGCGCGCGCGCGCTGTCGCCGGAGCAGTGCGCCCGCACGAAGCCGAGGCAGAGCCGGGGGAAGTCGCAGCGCG
>NW_008705579.1:723013-739739 GCF_000186865.1 Aureococcus anophagefferens
CGTCCGCCGCGGGCGACCCCGCGGCCCAGTCCTCGTCGTCGAGCCACTGGGCCTCCGCCGGGCCCGGCAGCGCGTCGAGCCGCGTCCGCCACGCGTCCTTCCAGGCGCCGCGCGCCGCGGCGTCCGCCGGCGGCGGGCCCGGCGGCTGGGCCTGGACCAAACCGAGCCACGTGCCCCAGGAGTGCTGCTCCGAGAGCACGCAGCCGCCGCGCTTGTGCATGTCGTCGCGCTCGCGGCGGTGCGTCGCCGCGCAGGCGACGACGGCCTTCAAGGCCTTCGGCGGCCGCGGCAGCGCCGCGACCTGCAGCGCGACAAAGCCCGCCCACGACGACCCCACGAGCACGACGGACCCGTCGCAGAAGTCGAGCGCCGCGACGCGCTCCACGGCGTCCGCGGCGTCGGCCGTCTGCTCGGCGCCGTACTCGCGGTCCAGCACTCCTTCGCTCTCGCCGACGCCGCGGCAGTCCACGCGGACGACGGCGACGCCGCGCGCCGCAAAGTAGGGCCACGTCGCCGCGTCGTGCTCCGCCGTCGCGTCGGCGAAGCGGTAGGGCTCGACGCAGACGCAGGCCGGGCCCGGCGGCCCCGACGCCGGCCGCCAGACGCGGCACCGGAGCGGGCCCAGCGCGATGTCCTCGACGACGACGCCGACGGTCTCCGGGTCGTCGTCGTCCGCCTCCTCGGCGACCCCCGCGGCCCGCTTAGCGTCCGCGAGGGCCGCGAGCGCCGCGAGGTCCGGCGCCTGGACGAGGTCGCCGAGATCGAGGCGCACGCCGAGCGCGCCCAGCGACCGCTTCGCGACCTGGACCGCCAGCAGCGAGTTGCCGCCGACGCCGTTGAACGAGTCGCCGCGGCCGAGCGGCCGGCCGGCGCCGAGGTCGAGCACCGCGCGCCAGAGCTCGGCGACGGCGACCTCCGACGGCGTCGCCGGCGGCCCGCCGAGGGCCGCCTCGGCGCCGCCGGCGTTTGCGACGGCCTTGGGCGGGTCGGGCAGCGCCTTGCGGTCGACCTTGCCGTTGCCCGTCATCGGCAGCTTGTCCACGGCGACGAAGCGCGTCGGCACCATGTAGCGCGGGAGGGTCGCGGCGAGCGACGACCGCAGCGACGTTTCGAGGTAGGCGTCCAGGGGCGCGGGCGTCGCCGGCGCGCCGAACTCCTCCGCGCGCGCCGCGGCCTTGCGGTCCGCCGCGCGGAGCTCGTTCGTGTAGCTCGCCCACGGCCCGGCCGGCTCGCCGAAGCGCGCCGCGGAGAGCTCCACGAGGGGCGCGAAGCGCCGCTTCGCGGCGCCCTTGGGCTCGCCGCCCCGGCGCCGCGCGAAGAGGACGTCGAGCGCCGCGCCGCGCGCGCACGCGCCCGGGCCCGCGGCGCCCGCGGAGCGGCAGACCGCGACGTCGAAGCCCAACCTGTCGCCGAGCTCATAGAGGTCGTCGGGCTCGAGGCCCGGCTGGACCCGGGCGGCGACCTTGGCCTCCACGGCCAGCGCCTCCGCGCCGCGGTCCGCGCCGCTCTCGAGGAGCGCCAACAGCTCGCGCTCGAAGGCGAGGCGCGCGTCCGGCGCGCCCGCGAGCAGGTAGACGTCCTTCCCCTCCAACGCGGCCGCGACGGCGTCCGCGTCCTCGCCGTCCCAGGCGACGAAGGCCGGCGCGGCCTCGTAGGCGAGGGCGTCGCCGCCGGCCTTGGTGAGCCAGAGGTCGCCGCGGAACCCCGCGAACTCCGAGCGCACGCGGCCGCGCTTCACCTCGACGTCGACGCGGACGCAGCCGTCGCCGAGGGCGCCCGCTTTGAGCGCGTCGACGAAGAGCCGCTGGTCGATGAGCAGCTCCTTGTCGCGCGCGTAGGACAGGCGCGCGAGCCGCGCGAGCTCCGACGCGGACAAACCGTTCGCGTCCACCGGCGTGCAGTCCGCGCCGCAGGACGCGAGGCGGCCCGCGGACGCGGCCCGCCGCGCCTTGGCGAGCGCGAGCGCCGCGTGGAAGGGCGCCGCGACGCCGCGGTCCCGGAAGTCGCCGAGGAAGGCGACGCCGCCGGGCGCGAGCGCCTCGAGCATCGACCGGCAGACGCGTAAAGTATAGCGCGCGCCGGGGAAGTACATGGCGACGCCGTTGCAGACCACGGCGTCGCACGCTTCGTCGGCGAAGCGCCGCGCGTCGTGGGCGCCGCACTTGGCCAGGCGCGCCTTGGGCGCCTGCGCCCGGTACTTGTCCGCGCCGTCGAGCACGCGGCGCACGTAGCCCAGCGCCTCGCCCGAGAGGTCCGTGCCCACGTAGCGGTCGCACGACGGTAGAAGCCGCAGCATGATCATGCCGTTGCCGCAGCCGAGCTCGAGGATGCGCTTCGGGTGGCCGCAGCACTCGGCGACGCGCGCCTCCGTCCAGTCGGCCCACTCAGCGACCGTCGGCGGGTCGTGGATGTGGCCCGGGTCGAAGGAGTCGCCGTAGCCGCTAAAGTTGAGCGCCGGGTCGTCGGTGACGGCGTCGGCCGCCGCGTAGGCGCTGTCGTAGACCGCGCCCCACTCCTCGGCGACGTCCGCGTCCGCGTCGCCGTCGTCGTCGTCGTCGCCGTCGTCGCCGTCGTCCGGGCCGCGGTCGCCCTTGGCCTCGGCGCCGAAGTCGCCGCCCCAGGCGGGCCGCGGCACGACGTAGGCGACGAGCTCCTTGGCCTCGCTGCCCGGCGGCGCGCGCGCGGACACGGCCGCGGCGGCGACGGCCGGCGCGGAACTCAAAGCCGCCTCGACGTCGCCCAATTCCACCCGAAACCCGCGGATCTTGACCTGCGAGTCGATGCGGCCGAGGCACTCGAGGCGGCCGCAGGGGAGGCGCACGCAGAGGTCGCCCGTGCGGTAGAGGCGTTTGACGGAGCCGCCGGGGTGGCCCGGCGGCTGCCAGTACGCCGGCTCCACCAACGTCGCCGCGGGCGCGACGAAGCGGCCCTCGGACAGGTCCGGCCGGTGGAGGTAGCCCGGGCTGAGGCCGGAGCCGCCGAGCGCGAGCTCGCCGGGCACGCCCACGGGCCGGAGCTCGCCGTGGCCGTCGAGCACGTGCGCCGAGTTGTTGCGGCAGGGCGCGCCGACGCAGCCCACGGGGTAGAAGCCGTCCGTCGCCACGGCGTGGCGCGTCGACCAGATCGTCGCCTCCGTGGGGCCGTAGACGTTGAGCAGCGTCTTGACCTTGGGCGCGAGCGCGTTCGCGAGGTCGCCGGGCAGCGCCTCGCCGCCGCAGAGCGCGACGAGCTTCGCGTCGCCCATCCAGCCGTCGTCGACGAGCACGCGCCAGCTCGCGGGCGTCGCCTGCAGGACGTCGACGTCGAGGGCGTCGATGAGGTAGCGCAGCGCCGCCGGGTCGCGCGCCTCGTCCTCGCGCGCGACCGCGACGGCCGCGCCGACGATCAGGGGCAGGAAGAGCTCGAGACCGGCGATGTCGAAGCACACCGTCGTCACCGCCAGGAGCGTGCCCATGGCCGCCGCGTCGTCCACGAGCAGCCCGCCGCTCGCGACCTTCTTGAGGTTCGCGCCGCCGCCGACGTCCGAGCCCATGAGCAACTCCGACGCGTGCGACCGGAGCCGCCCGTCCGACGACCGCCCGCCGAGCTCGGGCACGTCCGCCGCGAAGCTCAACAGCAAATTCGTCAGCGACCCGTGGGCGATGGGCACGCCCTTGGGGCGGCCCGTGGAGCCGGACGTGAAGAGGCAGTAGGCGACGTCGTCGCGGGTGCACTTGGCCAGGCGCGTCCCGAACCAGCGCTCGGACGCGTCCTCGGCGTCTTCGTCGACGGGCAGCTCCTTCGTCAGGTCCAGCGTGCCCACGTCCAACTGGGCGAAGCCCGCGATCTTCGCGCCGAGGTCGCCCGCCGTGATCGTGACGACCGCCTTGGAATCCTCGAGCATGGCCTCCAACCGGTTCGTCGGGTAGACCTTGTCCAGCGGCACGTAGGCCGCGCCCGACGCGAGGACGCCGAGGAGGCCCGCGACGAGCTCGGGGCCCCGGTCGAGGAGCACGCCGACGTAGGAGCCCGGGCCCGCGCCGCGCTCGACGAGCGCGTCGGCGATCGCGCCCGCGGCGCGGAGCACGCGGCCGTAGGACCAGCGCTCGAAGCCGCCGCGGCCCTTGGAGACGACGACGGCCTCGCCGGCGCCGTCGAGGCCCGCGGCGAGGGCGACGAGGTGCGGCAGGCCCCGCGCGGGCACGTCGAGCGCCGGCGGCTGGAACGTGGTCTGGAGCGCCTCGAGCTCCGCCGGCGGCAGGTAGGCGAGGCGGGCCGCGGGCGCGTCCGCCGGCGCGCCGCGCAGGGCACCGAGGGCGCCGCCGACGTGGCCCGCGAGCCGGTCCGCGGCGCCGTCGTCCTTGGCGTCGGCCCGGCGCGCGGCGCGGACGGTTCCGTCGTCGGCGAACTCGACGACCCACTGCGCTTCGCCGGCCGCGAGGAGCGCCGTCGCCCAGGTCGCGAAGGCGCGGCGCGCCTCGGGGCCGCCGGCGGCGCCGACGCGGAGGATCGCGGCGTGGGCCGGCGCCTCCTCCGCGGCCGCGGCCGCGACGGCGGCCGCCGCGGGCGCGCCGGCGACGGCCGCGCGGCCCGCGGCGAGCCAGGCGCCGGCGGTGGCGTCCTGCAGGCCGGAGAGCTTGAGCGGCGCGACGGCGCCGCCGCGCGCGAGGCCCAGGAGGCCGTCCTCGAGGCCCACGTAGCGCCACATGACGAACGCGACCGCGGAAGCCGCGGCGCCGCCGCCGTCGCCGCGCGCGTCGTACGCCGCCCCGGACCAGGACCCGACGGCGACGGCCGGGGCCGCGCCGCCCTCGACGGCGACGCCGCCGGGCAGCACGTGCTCGCTCGAGGCCTTGTAGTGCCGGTAAAGCTCAGCGACATCGCCGAAACTTAACGCTCCGCTCGGCTGCGCGCCGCTTTCGTCGCCGGCGTCCTCGGACGCCTTCCTGGAGCCGCGCAACCAGCTCGTGAGCTTGCTGAGCGCCGACATGGTGTTCGGCGATCCGCAGCGGCGCTAGAAACGAGTGTAGACGGCCACAGCGTGTGCTGCAGCGGGCTGACGGGCTCGCGGCACCTCAAGTTGCGCGCGACTTCGGCAGAGACAGTGGTCCAGAAGGCCTGCAGGTTCAGCGGGCCGCCCGACATGCCCGCTCATTGGCCATCTCGACGTTCAAAGTTTCGGCGCGTGTTCGAAGAAGATTTCGACGCGCATCGGCGATTCCCGGCCGTTCGGGGGAAGTAACACTTGGAATAAGGCCGCGCGCGCCAGCCGCACCCGCGTCACATACTTAGAACCGCTGACCCTACTCGGCCTTGCGCGCCAGCCGCGTCCTTGCCACATACTTAGGGGCCCTACTCGGCCTTGCCGAAGACGTCGAGGAGCCAGGCGTAGTCGAAGGCGAGCTCGCGGAGGTAGCGGTAGCGGTCCGCGGCGGAGAAGTGGCCCGCGGCCATGTCCATCTTGAGGAGGACGTCGTCCGGGTTCGCGACGTCGTGGCGGAGGACCTGGGCCCACTTCGCCGGCTCCCAGTAGGCGACGCGCGGGTCGTTGAGGCCGGAGACGAGGAGCATCTTCGGGTACGTGACGCCCG
Source organism: Aureococcus anophagefferens (assembly GCF_000186865.1). Classification (NCBI taxonomy): domain Eukaryota; class Pelagophyceae; order Pelagomonadales; family Pelagomonadaceae; genus Aureococcus; species Aureococcus anophagefferens. Next base: position 728,584 of record NW_008705579.1, read on the forward strand.
GCGCGACGTTGTCGATGGGCGAGTACTCGAGCATGTACTGGAAGTACTTGGCGTTGTTCGGGTTGCCCCACTCCTCCCACTCCTCCGTCGTCAGCGGGATCGACGGGTCGCACATGGTGACCATGAGGTCGACGAAGGGCACGCCCGCGACGCACGCGCAGAACGCGTCCGGCGCCAGGTTCACCGCGTTGCCCACGAGGAGCCCGCCCGCGGACCGGCCCTCGCAGCTCATCTCGGACGCCACGCCCGTCGCCTTGAGGTGCGCCGCGACGTCGACGAAGTCGAAGAACGTGTTCTTCTTCGCGAGGTACTTGCCCTGCTGCTCGTACCACAGGTTGTGGCCCATCTCGCCGCCGCCGCGGACGTGCGCGATCGCGTAGCAGATGCCCCGGTCCACGAGCGCGAAGCGCGACGACGAGAAGGACGGGTCCATGCAGATGCCGTAGGAGCCGTAGCCGTAGAGGTGCGTGGGCATGGGCTCGCCCGCGACCCGCTTGTCCTTGCGCCAGAGCAGCGTCACGGGGATCTTCGTCGTCCCGTCGCGGCTCGGGACCTCGACGCGCTCCGTGGCGTAGAGGGCCTCGTCGTAGTTGGGCACGGGCTGGACTTTTACGGTTGTAAACGCCGTCGACGCGACGTCGTAGTCGAGCGTCGACGACGGCGTCGTCACGGACCCGTAGCGGACGCGGAGGACGCCGCCGTTGTCGAACTCCGCGTTCGCGCCGAGGGACGCGGTGAACGCGTCGGCGTCGAACTTGACGCGCGTCGCCGGGGCCGCGGCGACGGCGCCGTCGAGGGGCACGGTCCAGATCTGCGTGAAACCGTCCTCGCGGCCGCGGACGGCGACGAAGTCCTTGAACGCGCGCGGCGCGCCCAGGCTCCGCGACTCGTCGTGCGGGAGCACGGCGGCGCCCGCGCCGTCGCTCAGGAGCGCCCAGGTCCCCGGGGCGTCCTTGGACGCCTTGAAGAGCGCGCGGTTCCGGAAGCCGTCGACGTTCGACGTGAGGATCAGCGAGTTCGACGGCGCGTGCGACGCCGCGTCGTAGCGGACGCCGAACTCGCGCGGCCGCACGACCGTCGGCGCGCCGCCGCCGTCTTCTAGCGAGATGAAGCGCAGCTCCGTCGTCTCCTTGGACTCGGACTCGATGAAGATCGTCGAGCCGTCCGCGTCGCGCCAGCAGCCGACGTTGAACATCTCGTCGGGCTCCTCGAAGACGAGCGCGTCGTCGGCCTGGGGCGTGCCCAGCACGTGCTTCCAGACGCGGTAGGGCCGGTGGGCCGCGTCCTCCGTGACGTAGTAGAACTCTTTTTCGCTCGCCCAGGCGATGCCGCCGAGGGTCTTCGCGATCGTCTCGTCGGCGCCGTCGTTCGTCAGCTGCCGCACGACGACGTCGTAGGTCTCGTAGCCCGTGCCGTCGACGGCGAAGGCGACCTGGGAGCCGTCGGGCGACACCTCGACCTCGTGGACGTCGCACTGCTTCGGGTTCGGCAGCGTCTTGGCGACCTCGTTGACGTCGAGGTAGAGCTCGTCGGGGCCGCCGCCGACCTACCACACGCGTCGGTGACGATTTTTTCCCGGTCGAAAGCTCTCGAACATCGGGACGCCGCCGCCCGACGGGCCGCCGGAGGTACTGGCGGTAGCTCAGGCCCTTGACCGTGCGCGAGAAGTAGAGCCAGTCGCCGAGCTTGTAGGGCGGCGTGTCGTCGTCCTCCTGCACGCGGCTCAGCAGCTCGTCGTAGAGCTTCGCGCGGAAGGCGGCGAGGTGGCCCGTCGCCGCCTCCGTAAACGCGTTCTCCGCGCGGAGGTGCGCGAGGATCGTCTCGTCCGTGCGGCTGTCGTCGCGGAGCCAGAAGTAGTTGTCGACGAGCGTCGCGGGCGGGTCCATGGGCTCGACGCCGCGGTCCTCGCCGGCGACGACGCCGAACTTGACGGCCTTGGGCACGCGCGCGGCGACGGGCGGCTTCAGGCGCTCCGCGGAGGCGGTCGAAAGCCCGCGAGACTCGTGCATGACCATGGCGCCCGAGAGGGCGCCCATGGCCAAGCGGCGGGCCACCACATTGCCCATGCTCATGCAGGCAGCGCGGCGCGGGTGCACGCGCCAGACACTTCAGCTCTCCGCGCGCCGCGGCGATTAGGGGTCGTTGACCTTCAACTTGCAGTCGCCGCAGCGGTTAGCTATCCACCAATGGGCAGCAAGTCCAAGGCGTCGGCGTCGTCGGCGTCGAAGGAGGAGAAGCGCGAGTCGAAGCAGGTGCGGCTCCTCGAGGAGGCCAAGGCGAAGCTCGAGTGCAAGGTCGACATGCTCGCGACGATGGTGGCCATGAAGGACGAGTGCCTCAAGGCGTCGGACGAGCGGCTCCTCGCCCTCAAGTGGGAGCTGCTCGCGAACCACCGCGGCGACGAGGAGAAGCTCCACGCCCTGGCCCAAACATTGCGCGAGCGCTGCCACGGCTGGGGCGGCGAGGCGCCCGCGGACGGCACGCGCGCGGTGGCGACCTTGGTCGTCGTCCGCGAGGACGCGGTCGAAAAACAGTTCCGGGGCAGCCCGGAGCTGCCCTGCGACGCCTTCGCCGACGGGCTCGCGGAGGTGCTGCCCGAGTTCCGCCGCGACTACCTCGCGGCCGTCGCGGCGAACTTCGGCCAGTCCGTCCGCGTCGAGAATTTCCTCGCGAGCTGCCGCGACGCGTACGTCGACGTGCTCCGCAAGCAGAGCGCCAACGCGTCGTCGCGGAGCGGCGGCCGCGTCGGCCGCGCGGCGCACAGCGCCCTCGCGGCCGGCGACGGCGGCCGCGGCCGCATGCTCGACGCGCCCGGCGACGACGACTCCGAGCCCGAGGCGCCCCTCGCCCAGGCGCCGCCGCCGGCCGCCGCCGAGGCGCCGCCCGCCGAGGCGCCCGCGGAGGCGCCCGCCGCGGCGCCCGCGCCCGACCCGTCGACGGCGGGCCTCGTCCTCGCGTCGCCCGCGGGCTCGAGCCCGGAGGCGAAGAAGAAGAAGAAGTCCATGTTCGGCTTCTTCAAGAAGTAAGCTCTGCAAGCCCGTTAGCCCCCCCGCCCTAGAAGGGCGGCGCCCCGCCGAGGCTCGAGCCCGCGGCCTCGCCGAGCGCGCCGCCGACGGTCCACGCCGCGGAGAAGAGGAGGCCCGTGACGACCGCGACGACGGCGTTGAGCGCGACGGTCGTCGGCCTACGAAGCGCGACGGTGACGACGTTCCATTGGTTTCCCGCCCCAAATCTCTCGAAAATCGTCGCGGCCACAGGACGCCGTCGTCGGCAGGTTCAGGTCCGTCTCGTCGTCGTTGAGGATGTCGATGTTGTAATCCTTCAATTGCTGCCCGAGGTCCCGCAATTCCGCGATGCGCTCGACCTCGGCCGCGTCCGTGACGTCGCCGCCCGCGGCCTCGAAGCGCACGTTGAGGCCCGCGTCCGCGAGCTTGGCGTAGGACGCGTAGGCCGCGTCGAGGTCGTCGCTCCGCGTCGCGTAGGTCTTGACGAGGCCCGCGCCGTTGCGGTGCGCCTTCATCATCAACGCCTCGGCCTCCCCCGGGTCGAGGCGCAGCTCCTTGACCAGGATCTCCTGCACGCGGGCGCGCTTGTTGACGCCGTCGTTGAGCAGCACGAGCGACACCTCCGTCGCGTTCTGGTCCACGCACTGGCGGAGCACGGCGTCGCGCTTCTGCCGGCTCCGCGCCGCGTCCTTCTCCGCGCGCTTCGACGTCCGGAGCGCCTCCTTCCGCTCGTCCTCGGCCGCGCGGCGCTCCCGGTCCTCGGCCGCGAGCAGCTCGTACTCCTTCTCGTCCGCCGCGATCTCCTTGCGCAGCTGCTCCACCTCCTTGAGCAGGGTCAGCTGCTCGATCTCCGCCTTGAGGCGCGTCGCCTCGTCGGACACGGCGCGCGCGACCGTGCGCAGCGGCGCCCGCCGCGTCGTCGACGGCACGAGCGCGGCGACGACGCGGCCATGCTTCGGCAAGCGAGCACCGGCGCAGGCACAAAGAGTCAACCAACTCGTTGAACACGATTTGCAGCCCGTAAATTAGATCAGCGGTGCTGCGGGAACGACGCTGCAGGCGTGGAGGCCTCGCGTTTTTGGTGCGCCCCTCTAGCACGCGGCGGCCTCCCCCTCCCCGGCGGCGAGGAGGTCGTCCTGCTGGCGGTCGAGGTGCAGCGCGTAGGGCCGGTCGCGGAGCGCGGCGCGGTTGACGAACTCGGCGTAGGAGATCTTGCCGTCGTGGGCGACGTCGTAGAGGTCGCAGAGGGCGCGCGTCTCCTCGCCCGAGACGACGACGCCGAACTTGGTGAGCGCGTCCGCGAGCTCGTCGAAGGAGATGAAGCCCGTCCGGTGCGTGTCGAGCGATAGGAACGCGGCCCGCAGCGAGTCGACGCGGCTCTCCAGGGCCTGGGCGAAGGCGACGTCGATCTTCTCGAGGTGCGACAGCGCGACCGTCGACGGCGGCGACGGCGGCCCCGCGGGCGGCGGGCTCGGCGGCGGCGGCACCTGGGCAGGAAAAGGGTGCGACATTCCCAACTTCAAAGGCTCCTTTCGCGGCCGTTTTCCGCTCGTTTCGGCTAATTTTTGGACGAGCGATCATCTCTCGGAGCGCTCTCGAAGCGTGGGTGCTGGTTTCGAAACGCGCGCGCGCGGAACACTCACGTTGAAGCGACGTTGAATCACCCTTGTCCCGCCCCGGGCGGCACGCCCGAGCGGTGGTACGCGCGTGCGAAGGCGTCGTAGGCGAGCCGCGCCGCGCCCCGGTGGCCCGCGAAGCGATCCAGGATGTCCTGGGCGTCACCGACGTCCAGGTCGAACTGGAGCAGGCGGCGGAAGACGACCTGCATGTCGAGCGCCGTGATGAACCCGTTGTTGGTCTCGTCGAGGTAGCGGTAGGCCTCGCGCGCCGTCGCGTAGCGCTCCGTGCACTTGGACACGAGCATCTCGATCTTCTGGTCCGTCGTCGAGAAGCACGCCATGGGTGTTGTTCGAGCGCAGCTCTCGGGCAGCACCGGAGCTTTGAAATCGCGCCGAACCTGAAATCAAACTGCGCGCGCTTGCTTGAACCAGAAGTAAAAGGCTGCCCCGTTCCGATGATGGCGCTCCTCCTCCGCGTCCTCTGCCTCGTCCCGGCGGTCCGCGCCTACCTGCCCGTGTTCATGATGCACGGCATCGGGTCCGGGTCCGGCGAGATGGACACGATCCGGGAGCTGGCGGAGGCGGCCCACCCGGGCACGGTGCTGACGAGCTTCAAGCTCTACGAGGACCTCCCCGACGGCCTGACGAACCTCAACGACCAGGCCGCCGCCGTCGCCGGCGCCGTGCGCGCCGCCGTCGCCGCGAACGCGACGCTCTACGCCGAGGGGTACCACGTCGTCTGCAAGAGCCAGGGCGGCTTGATCTGTCGCGCGGCGCTGATGCTGATGGACGACCACGCCGCGAGGACCTTCGTGTCCCTCGCGGGCCCCCAGGCCGGCGTCTTCGGCCCCGACTTCTTCAAGGACGTCGTCCACGACGTGCCCCTCCTCGAGAACGTCACGGCACAGGAGGCGTACCACGTCGCGTACACGTGGGCGGGCCAGAAATTGTCCGTCGCGAACATGTGGCGCGACCCGAACCACCTCGACGACTGCGGCCTCTTCGACCACTGCTTCGACGAGGGCAACGTCTTCCTGCCCAACTTCCTGGACAAGGCGACGGCGGCCATGAAGGCCAACTTCCTGCGGCTCGAGAAGGTCGTCCTCTGCGTCGGGTCCGGCCCGGCCTACGACGGCGGCATCGAGCCCTGGCAGAGCGCCGTCTTCGGCGCCGCCGACGCGTCGGGGGCCATCGCGCCCATGGAGGACCAGGACTTTTACGCGACCGACGCCTTCGGGCTGCGGACGCTCGCGGAGTCGGGCCGGTTGAACGTGACGGTCGTGCCGAACGCGTCCCACGGGTCCTGGACGGGCGACCGCGCCACCATCGCGGCCTACGTGCTGCCCCACCTCACCTAAGCGCGCCGTTTACTGCGCGGCCTTCTTGCGGGCCTTCATGAAGTCGGCGAAGGAGCCCGGCGGGTTGAGCGTCGCCGGCGGCGGCGCGAGCGCGCGCGTCGCGGGCTCCGGCTCGCGCGGCGGCTTGGGCTTGGGCTTGAGCGTCGCCGGCGGCGGCGCCTTCGGGAGGACCGCCGCGGGCTTCCGCGGCGGCTCCGGCAGGGGCACGAGCTCCTCCTCCTCGAGCGCGAGCAGCGCGCGCTCGTCGCGCGCGGTCAGCTCCGCGAGGAACGCGGCGATCCAGCCGACGCGCACGACGATGCCGTGCTGGGCGAAGTGGGCGAGCTCGCCGCACTCGTTGCCCATGATGAAGGTGCGGTAGAACTTCTCCATGTCGCGGTCGAAGCGGCCGCCGCCGCGCATCGCGATCGCGCGCGCGGCGAGGTGGGACCGCACGGTCTTGATGCCGCCCTTCTTCAGCGAGAAGGCGCCGTCGGCCGTCTTGTGGCCCGTCGTCAGGATCTCGTACTTGCGCTTCCAGTTCGTGAAGCCGCAGTTCGTGTAGTGGAGGACGACGGGGCAGTAGACGTAGTCCATCGTCGCCGTGAGGGGCGTCTCGCCCTCGCTGGTGCCCATGCGGTGCACGCCCAGCGGGACCGGCGGCTTGCGCGGGTGGAGCCGCGCCGCGGCCTTGCCGTTCGAGTAGGCGTTGAAGTGCATGAACGTCTCGGGCTCCTTCTTCTTCTTGCCGTCGTCCGAGTCCTTCTTCTTCGTCTTCGCGTCGGCGTCGGAGTCGCTGTCCGACGACTCCTCGCCGTCGTCGCTGGACACGGACGTCTTGTCGGAGTCATCGTCGTCCTTGGGCTCCGGGAGGTCGAGCTCGAGGTCGCGCGACATCTGGATGCGGCGGCGGACGACGGGCGTGTTGATGCCCGGCAGCCACTCGTTCTCGAAGAGCTCGCTGTCGTCGTGGCCCTTGCGCCGCCGCCGCGCCATGTAGCGGTAGCGCTTGTCCCGCGCGCGGAGCGCGCGGTTCCGCTTCTTGTCGTTCGACGCGTGGTCGACCTGGGCGGGAAACGGGTGATTCGACGTCGATGCAACGCGAGTGGTCCGCGCGCGCGCGTTCCCCCAAAAAGCATTCACGCGTCGAGACCGTTCCGAGAGATGATCGCTCGTCCAAAAATCAGCCGAAACGAGTGGAAACCGGCCGAGAGAGGAGCCTTTGAAGTTGGGCACGTCGCGCCCTCTTCCCGCGCCGCGGTCGACCGCGTCCTGGTACCGCTTCTCCGCGACGTGGTCGTCGTCGCCGCCGGCGAAGAGGGCCTCGTTGACCTTGAAGAGGCTCACCTCCTTGAAGAAGTCGCCGACCTCGAGCGTCTCCGGGACGCACTCCAAATTGTGGAAGTGGACCTGCTCGACGGCGTCCGGCACCTGGGCGGCACGAGGGTGAGACATTCCCAGAGGCTCTCCTCTCGGCCAGTTTCCGCTCGTTTTGGCTGATCTTTGGACGAACGGTCATCTCTCGGAGCGGCCCCGAATCGTCAAGATCCAATCTCCGGGACGATCGCGCGCGGAACGCTCATGCTTGAAGCGACGTTGAATCACCCTTCGTCGGCGGCGTCCGGCGCGTCCGCGAAGAACGCCGGCGCGTCCGTCCGGTACTTTTGCTCCGGGAAATACAGGAGCTCGTCGGCGTCGACGTGGAGGATCCAGTCGAAGTGGAGCTCCGCGGCGTCGTTGCAGGCGCGCTCGATGACGAGCTGCTGCCGCGCTTGGACGTCACGGACCTCCTCGTGCCACTTGACGGCGTCGCGCGCGGCCTTCTGCAGCGGGTTCGGCGCGCTGCGCACGAGGCCGAAGGGCCCGCCCATGGGCGGCGCGTCCTCCGCCGTCTTGTAGTCGCGGCCGTGGACGAAGAGGCGGTTCCGGCCGGACCGCTCCTCGTCGCGCCACCAGGCCGCGTCGCACCTGTGGACGACGGCGAAGCGGAGCCGGTGGCTCGAGCCGGGCACGGCGACCTTGCGCGTCCAGCGCTCGGCGACGGCGATGGCGTCGGCCTCCCTGGGGTCGTCGGGCGCGTCGAAGAAGAAGAAGATGCGCTCGAAGCCGATGCCGAAGTGGTAGCGGCAGAAGCTGTCGAGCGTGGACGCGGGCGCGCCGCGGACGAGCATGGCGATGCAGAGCCGGGGCCGGTCCCGGAAGTGGCGCTGCTGGCGGCCCTCGTCGATGCGGTACTGGGCGACGCCGCTGCGCCGGTACGCGCCGTCGGCCTCGACGCGCGCGTTCCGGCCTCTGCCGGGCCCGTCGCGCGCGGCCTCGAGGCACAGCGCGTCGATGGTCGGCGTCGAGCCGTCGGGCGCGTCGCCGCTCGCGCTCCAGCGCCGCAGCCAGGGGATCGTCGGCGCCAGGGGCACGCCGTCCTCGTCGTGCGTCGGCGCGAGCGGCCGGTTCCGGTACGGGCCGAACCACCGGAGCGAGTCCTCGGGGCAGGGCTCGACGTGCCAGTCGACGCCGGCCTCCTCGACGCGCAGGATCGACTCCGTGTAGGCCCAATGGCTCTTGAGCAGCGCCAGGTCCTCGTCGCCGCCGACGCGCTCCACGAGCGTGCCCAGGTTCGGGTGGCCCACCGAGTCGCCCTCGATGCAGACGTAGGCCTTCTTGTTGTTGCAGCGGCAGCCCCAGAGCTCCGGCGCGCCGAAGACGAGCCACGTGCCGCCCTTGGCCTTCTTCACGTCGGCGATGAAGTGTTGGTCCTTCTGGAGCGTCGCGACGATCTGCGCCTTGGCCTCCGGCCGCTCGCGCACGGCCATGCGCGGCGAGAAGGCGCATTTCCAGACCTCGTACCGGCCCTTCCCGAGGCCGACCTTGCGCAGGCCGCGCTCCAGCGACGACGGCAGCGCGTCGGGCGCCATCGCGAGGGAAAGAGGCCTACTTCCTCGCTTCACGCGACGACGGAGAGCTCGGGCTGCCTCTTTTGCTCTCCACCAATGAGTGCAACATCGCGATGCATCGACCTCAGCTGCTGGCGAGCGGGCATGGACAAGAGGTAGGCCCGCAGCTGCGCGAATTGCCGTTGGCGAGCGCATATGGACAAGAGGTAGGCTCGCGCGCTGCAAGCTACATACATGGCCCACCCGGGCCAGCCCATGCCGACGCTCGACTCGCCGGAGATGCTGCTGCTGCGCAGCGAGTGCGCCACCGACGACGCGCCCTGGCTGCCGAGCGACGTCTGGCTGCCGCAGGCGAAGCGCGGCGCCTGGGGCGGCGGCGCCGGCACGGGCGCGGCCATCGAGCCCGTCTTCAACGCGGGCCGCCTGCCGTTCTGCTGCGTCGTCTGCAAGCGCGGCGGCCTCACGGGCACGAAGCTCATCCAGTGCGGCCGGTGCAAGGTCGCGCGCTACTGCTGCAAAGCGCACGCCAGGGCGCACTGGCCCGCGCACAAGCACTGCTGCGCCGCGCTCGCGGGGCTCGCCAAGCCCGCGGCGGAGGCCGACTGGCGCGCGTCGCTCGTCGCCGCGCGGCTCGCGCTGCGCCGCCTGCCCGAGGGCGACGACGCGCTGCAGAGCTGGCTGCACCAGCCGCGCTGCGCCGTCTGCGGCGACGCGGCGAGCCCCCTGAAGCGGTGCCAGCGGTGCCACGGCGCCGCGTTCTGCGACCGCCACCGCGACGCGGCGCACGAGCGAGCGTCCTGCGACGCCGCCATGCTCGAGATCGCGTGCTTCGGCATGATCTCGGACATGGGCGCGCCGTTGACGATCGCGTCGCGGTCGCCCGCGCGAGCGCCGCTGCCCGGCGGCTGGAAGGCCTACTTCGACATGAAGATCTGGGACTTCGAGGTGCCGGCCTACATCCTGAGCATGGGCCCGCCGGCGGCCATGCTCACGGAGGGCCTGTCGCTGCCGCTGCTCGTCGTCCGCTTCCTCGAGCGGAGGGACGTCCCGGCGTCGCTCGTCGTCCACGTCGTCGGCGCGGCGGCGCCGGAGCTCGTGGGCCTGCACCGCCTCCGGGAGATCTTCGCCTGGCTCCCCCGCGTCGACGAGCTCCGCGTCCAGTTCGTCGGCCCGGACCTCGCGCGCGACCGGGCCGAGGCGCGCGCGCCCGACGAGCGCGACGGCGGGTCTGTGAAGCCCGTCTTCTTCAGCGAGACGCGGGCCTACTACCACGACGCGCGGCGCCGCCTCCGAACGCCGACGATCGTCCTCGCGCAGCACGGCGGCCTCCACGACCCGCTCTTCGCCGCGGCGTGGGCGCCGACGCTCGACCTGCTCCTCGACGAGGGCGCGCCGTGCGTCTTCACGGGCTACAACGAGGCCGAGGGCGCCGCGGACGCCGCCGTGCTCCGGGAGCGCGGCGCGAAGTTCGTCGCGGACGCCCACCTGAACCCGTTCCGCGGGCTGCGGCCCTACAGCGAGGTGGCGGGGTGCGCCGCGGAGTTCTACCACGTCAACGCCTACGCGTGCTGCGTCGAGGGCCGCGCGCAATAAAAGCCTCGAGGGGCCGGCCGAATTCGCCCTCTCCGAGAGTCGCACGCGCGCGCTTACATGTCCGGAATCGGCAGCTCGTGCTCCCGCGCGCTCCCCAAGTGCATATACACTAGTACTGGGTGCTGGCCTCCAAAGGGGCCGAGACTTCGGAGGAACTATGTGCGAGCAGAGGGGTCGTGGGAGGTGTCGAGATTCGCGAGTCCCCGTCGGGCGAGAGTGAGAGTTCGCCGACCCCCGGCCAAGTCGATCAGGCATTTGGCACCAGCTTGACGGCTTTTCAGAATTGCTCAGGCATCACCGTCCTAAGGTGGTGCGCACGCTCCTTAGTTCGGGTTCGCGTTCGGTAAAAAGTCTACGTTGTCCTATAAAAGAACGCGCTCCAGGATACGACCAAAAGGCGCCCCGGCGCTGCTAGGGGGTTTTGTAAAACACCGAGTTACGAGAAGGCGGTCTACGGCAACACGATGTTAGCGAGGTAGTCGATGAAGTCGTCGCCCGACGCCATCGGCGGCGGCCCCGACAAGGCGACGGCGACGGCGGCGCTGCGCGCGATTGTAAAATCGTTAAAACATCCTCGACGCGGCGTCCTCACGAGCGCCGACGTGCGCGCCATCGCCCGTCGCGCGCGGCGCAACGGCGGTGCCGTGGTCGTGTCCGACTGCGACGGCATCGGCGTGCTGCGGTTCGTGCTCAACCTGCTCAAAATTCGTG
>NW_008705579.1:739789-744450 GCF_000186865.1 Aureococcus anophagefferens
CGGCGCGAAGAACGGCGATTGCGACGCCTGCGGGGCTGGCGGCAAGTGCTGTCGCATCGGCTATGCAGGAGGCGGCTGCGACGGGAGCTCCATGGGCATCGACGGGTATCACACGTGCGTGACCGATCAGACGACGACGACGACGCCCGCGCCGACGCCCAAGCCCAGCGCCAAGCCCAGCGCCAAGCCCAGCGCCAAGCCCAGCGCCAAGCCCAGCGCCAAGCCTACGAACAAGCCCTCCATGGGTAGCATTTGCTTGGATGAGTGTTCCCAGGACCGCGTCCTACCGTGGTCGAAGCTTTGCACAATGGGTGTCTGCTCCGGGTGCGCCCAGTGCGACCCGTCCAAGAAGGTTGCCGCAGCCGAGCGCGCCAAGTGCCTGGCAAGTGAAGCGGCAGACTGGGAGTGCGGGTCCGACGGTTGCCGTGCAAAAAATTCCGATTGCTGCGACAGGTTTTATGAAAACTGCGACAAGTGCTGCGACAAGTGCTGCGCGGACATCACGGGTGTGTGCGTCACCGCATGGAAAGATATGCACACTCTCAGCCACGACGACGACTGCGTGCTCCTCAAACGCTGGAACTCCAGATACGACAACCTCCGTATCGACGCAACCTCCCCGCGTCTGAAACGTCCCTGGCTCTTCTTCGCCTCAGCGCGCGCGTAGGGCTACGGCGGCGACGACGCGATCGTCGTCCAGGGCGACAAGAACCGCATCGAAGTCAGCGTCTCCCGCGTCCGTCCGGGATCCCCATCCGTCGTCGCCTCGTCCGCGCGCGCGCGGCCAAACGCTCGCGTCGACGCTTTGCGCGCGCGTAGGGCGGCTACGGCAATGACGCGATCGTCGTAGAGGGCTTCGACAACACCCTCGAAGTCAGCGTCTCCCGCGTCCGTCCAGGATCCCCGTCCGTCGTCGCCTCGTCCGCGCGCGCGCAGCCCGACGCTCGCGTCGACCCTTCACGCGCGCGTAGGGAAACGAGGGCGACGACACGCTCTACGTCTCGGGGAACTTCAACTACCTCTACGTCAGCGTCTCCCGCGTCCATCCGGGATCCCTGTCCGTCCTCGCCTCGTCCGCGCACGGCCCGACGCTCGCGTTGACGCGTCGCTCGCACGCAGGGAGAGAATTATGTTCATCCATATTGGCGGGATAATACGGGCGGCGACGACACGCTCACCGTCGTCGAGGGCGACTTCAACACCCTCTACGTCAGCGTCTCCCGCGTCCATCCGTTATCCCCATCCGTCGTCGCCTCGTCCGCGCGCGCGCTGCCCGACGCTCGCGTCGACGCGTTGCTCGCGCGCAGGGCGGCGGGGGCGACGACAAGCTCACCGTCGAGTCCGGCAACAAGAACTTCCTCTACGTCAGCGTCTCCCGCGTCCATCCGGGATCCCCGTCCGTCGTCGCCTCGTCCGCGCGCGCGGCCCGACGCTCGCGTCGACGCTTCGCGCACGCGTAGGGCGACCACGGCGACGACACGCTCAAGGTCGTCAAGGGCGGCGGCAACGCCCTCTCCGTCAGCGTCTCCCGCGTCCATCATCCGGAACTATCGCCGCGTTTCTCGACATGTTCTTCGTAGGGCGGCCCCGGCACGGACACCTTCTCCCGGCCGGGCGGGAACACGAAAGACTCCGGGAAGGACGACAAAGGCAACGAGGTCCGCCACTCCTCCACGCCGCTCATCGTCGGCCTCTGCGTCGGCGCGGCCGTCCTCGTCCTCGTCCTCGCCGTCGTCGTCCGCAAGCTCCGCGGCCGCGCCGCGGAGGAGACGTCGACGCCGCAGCTCGACGCGGAGGTCCAGGTCGAGGCCTGAGGTAGCGCGAACCAAGAAGGCGCGATCGAGCCCTGGGAGCGCGCCCGACGACGAGTTCGTCGAAAGCCAGGACGCAAGAAGACGGCCCCGAGATCCCCCGCGCGCCCCGCGGGGGATCCAGACGGTCCGCCGCCGCCGCCGCCGCCCCTCCCCCCAGGGCGGCCGCCGCCGCGGTGGACGTAAGGGCATTCGTGTGACGTTGGCACGCCCGTCGACCGCGTCCCCGAGCGCGCCGTCGCCCCCGGCCGCGGCGGGAGGCGCGGGAGCTTCTTTAGAAGCGGGGTCGACGTCGTCTTAGGCCTGGCGCTTCGCGCCGCTCTCCGGGAGCGCGCCGGCCTTGCGCTTGGCCTTGCGGTTCCCCGGCGGCGCGACGGCCGCGTCCTCGGACGGCCAGTCGATGTCGTCGACCTCGCCGCCGTCGACGTAGCGCACGGAGAGCGCGAGGCCGTCGCCGCGGGGCTCGGAGCTCTCGACGACGGCGTCGTACCAGACCGCGGCGCCGTCGTCGAGCCACTTGACGACGACGCTCGCGCCGACGGGGTCCTCGGGCAGGTCGTCGAAGTCCGGGTCGTCGTGGCGGAGCGCCTCGCGGCAGTGCCGCGCGCCGAGGGACCCGCCGAGCAGGCACCGCGCGCAGGGCCGCCGCCGCCGCGGCGCGGCGTCGCGGCCCGGCGCCCGGGGCAGCAGGAGGAGCACGTGGGCCCGGAAGGCGGGCTCCCCGTCGCCGTCTTGGCTTTCGAGGAACGCGGCCGGACCGAGCCGGATCTCGTTCGCGGCCCGGAGCTCGTCGCCCGCGCCGCCGCAGAGCGCCGCGGCGACGGACGCGAGCGTGTCGCCGGCGCGCGTGTCGTACCACCAGTGGCCCTCGTCGTCCTCCTCGACCTCCCCACCGCACAGGCCCGTGCGGTCGTCGACGAGCCACGTCGGCGGCGTCGCGCGGTCGCGCCAGCGCACGTGGTCGCCGCCGCCGACGGCGCGCAGGAGCTCGGCGACCGTGACCGCGCGCTCCCTCGCGGGCTCGCCGCCGCCCTCGGCGTCCCTCAACACCGCGAGCGCGACGTCGTGGCGGGGCCCCTCGTCGCGGCAGACGTAGACGCGGTCCACGCGGGCCCGCGCGACGCGGCCCGCGGCGACGACCTCCATGACGCGGCCGGCGACGCGCTCCTCGTCCGCGAGCTCGCGGAAGCCGTCGACGAACGCGAGCGCCGCGTCCGGGTAGGCCGCGGTGACCACGCCGCCGCCGGCGACGTCGACGAGGTCGAGCGTCGCGTCGCCGCGGGCCGCCACCGTCGCGGGCCGCCACTCGACGGCGCCGTCCGGCGCGACGACGCGGCGCTTCACGCGGCTCCCCAGAAGCTCCGCGGGCGGCGCGTCGAAGGGCCGCGCGCCGTGGCCGCCTGGGCAGCAAAAGGGTGATTCAACGTCGCTTCAAGAGTGTTCCGCGCGCGCGCGTTCCAGAAAAAGCATCCATGCTTCGAGACCGTTCCGAGAGATGATCGCTCGTCCAAAAATCAGCCGAAACGAGTGGAAAACGGCCGAGATATGAGCCTTTGAAGTTGGGAATTTCGCACCCTTTTGCTGCCCTGGTGGCCGCGGTCCGCGCGGCAGGGGAAGGCCCGCAGCTCCCCGAGGCACCGGCAGGCCGCGCAGGGCCCGTCGAGGCGCGGCGGCGCGAGGAGCCAGCCGTCGCGGGGCCCCACGGCGCCGCCGAGGCCGTTCAACGCCGCGAAGCGTTTCGGGTCCGCGTCGAGCGCGCGCGCGCCGTCGTCCGCGTCGACGTCGCCGGCGCCCAACGACCGCAGGAGCTGCGCGGCGCAGGCCCAGCGGCGGCCCGACGCCTCCCGGAAGACCTCCAGCGCGTCCCCCGCCGGCGGCGGCCAGTCCGGCGGCGCGACGCCCAGCGCGCGCGGCGGCCCGCCCGCGTGCGCCGCGCGGGGCCAGGGCGCCGCCGGGGGCAGGAGCAGGACCTCGCCGTCGCCCAACACCGGGCCCGGGAGCCCCGCGTCGCTCCACTCGAGCTGCGCGAGCCAGAGCAGGTCCGCGAGCGCGGAGCCCGTGTCCTCGAGCACGCCGCGCCACTCCGCGCCCGGCGCGCCGAGCCGCGGCGTTTCCGCCGCGGCCGGGGCGCGCGCGCGCCCGCGAGCTTCGCGGCGACCGTCGCGAGCGTCTCGCCCGCGCGCGCGACGTACGCGCAGCGGCCCCCCGGGAGCGCGAGCAGGTCGCCGGGCGCCGCGGGCTCCGGCGCCGCGCGCGCGGCGCGCCGGCCCGGCGCGCCGGGCAACAGCACGGCGTAGCCCGCGGGGAGGCCGCCGCCGCGGCCCTCGCCGGGCGCGGCCTCGGACGCCTCGGAGTTGGCCGCGGACACCGCGCGCTCCCGGAGGTCGTCGGGCGGCGGCGCCGCCGGCGCGCCGCCGCCGTCGCCGGGGTCGTCGTCGTCGTCCTCGGCGACGAATTTCGCCTCGAAGTCCGCGCCGGACGTCGCGGGCGACACGCGCTTGTTGACCAGGGCACTGAGCACGTAGGACGTGAGGCCCGGCGTCGCGCGGAGCGCGTCTTTGCAGCTCGCGAAGCGCTGCCAGTCCGACCCGGGCCGGCCGCCGGCGGGCGCGCGGCGCACGAGCACGGGCTTGCGCCCGTAGCGGTCCCGCTTCTTCCGCGGCGCGGCGCCGGGGCCGTCGCCGCCCGCGCGCGGCGCCTCGCGCGCGCCCGCGGCGCGCGCGACGGCGTCGGCGACGGCGCGCCGGCCCGGCGCCGCCGCGCAGCCGCGGCCCGCGGCGTCGGCCCAGGCGCCGGGCGTCGGGGCGACCAGATGCGCGTCGACGGCGGCGAGCTGGAGCTCGTCGGCGC
>NW_008705579.1:744500-755607 GCF_000186865.1 Aureococcus anophagefferens
GCGAGCGTACGGCGTGACGCGAGGTCTTCCGCCGCGCGTCGAGCACTCGACGAGCGCCATCGATTCGTCCAAAGATCGGCCGAATCTGACCGAGCGAGGGAGGTTTGAAGTTTGACCGCCCGAACCGGCGGTTTCGTTCCGCGCGGCCGCGGACCAGCGGCGGCCCCGGAAGAGCACCGCGGACCCCGCGGCGGCGACGAGGGCGCCCCGCGGCGGCCGCGGCAGGCCCGCGACGTCCGGCTTGACGTCGCCGGCCGGCGACCGCTCCGCGACGACGGCGACCGTCGGCGCCGCGACGTCGGCCGGCGGCGGCGACCGCGCGTCGACGGCCGCGCGCGGCCGCGGCGGCGCCTCGGCCGGGGGCGGCGCGCGGCGCCGCTGGGGCGACGGCGGCGCGTGGTGGAGCCGCCGCGCGGCCGCGCGCGGCCGGCCCCGGCCCCGGCCCCGCGGCCGCGAGGCGGCGCCGTCGAGGCCGAAAAAGCGCGCGACCTCCGACCGCGACCGGTAGACGCGGTCCTCGGGCGACCGGTAGGTCGTCGCCCGCGGCGCGCCGTCGCCCGCGCGCGCGCGGGCGCGCCAGCCCCGGAGCAGCGCGGGGCCGTCGCCGCCGCGCGCGCCGAGGTACGCCGCGAGCGCCCGCAGCTTCCGCCGGTCGTCCGGCGTCGCGCCGCCCTCGTCGTCCTCCTCCTCCTCGTCGTCCTCGTCGTCCTCGTCCTCCTCCTCGTCGGAGCTCGACTCGTCGCGCTCCGGCGACGAGTCGCGCTCGCGGCGCCGCTGGAGCCGCGACGCCTTGGCCTCGGCGTAGTGCCGCGAGCTCTTGTGGCTGCCGTAGTACCTGGGCGGGAACAGAGAGATGCAACGTCGCTTCCACGTGAGCGTGCCGCGCGCGCGCGTTTCGGACAAAGCATGCACGCGTCGAGACCGTTCCGAGAGATGATCGCTCGTCCAAAAATCGGCCGAAACGAGTGGGAAACGGCCGAGAGAGGAAGTTGGGCACGTCGCGCTCTTTTCCCGCCCCGCGTCGTGCCAGAGCGCGACGTCCTCGAGGCGCCGGCCGAGGGCCCGCGCGAGCGCCGGGAGGTCCTTATACTTGCGCTCCCGCGCCATCTTGAGCACGAGGGCCGTCGCGTCCGCGCGCTCGCCCGCCGTCCACCGCCAGCGGCCCGCGGACCCGGCCGCGACGGCCGCGGCGACGGCCGCGCCGCGGCCCTCGTAGCACGCGGCCAGCGAGTCGCCCGTCGCCGCGGCGACGTCGTGGAGGGCCCGCAGCGTGCGCTCCTCGTGCTCGCCCTCGGGGAAGCGCCCGGCCAGCGCGCCGTCGACCGCCGCGTTCGGCTGGCCGCCGCGAAAGTCGGGGAGGTCCGCGCGCTCCTCGGCCGGGACGAAGCACGCGCGCGCGTAGAGGGCGCTCTCGGCCGCCGGGCCGTCGGCGACGGCGCAGGCCGGCGCCTCGCCGACGGCCGGCAGCGCGTCGCACGCGTTCTTGCGATAGCGGAAGGCGAGCGCCATGGCGCGCCGGCCGCCGCTGGATGGTGGTGTCGAGTCGCACGCGGTGGTCGCGCGCGCGACGGCCGCCGCGCGGAGGCGCCGCGGGGACGACGCCGCGGCCTGGCGCGTTGCGACCGCGGATGCAACGCGCACGCGTGCTGCAACGCGCGGTGGCGTTCGTTCTAGCGCGTTTCGTAGCGCGAATGAAACGAGGTTTCATTCAACCATTTGAGCGCAAGATTGGAGGTTCAAGGCCGACTTCGACGTCCGGCGTCCAAAGCATCCGTCCAAAGCGATGGGCTTCGTGCTCTCAGACAGCAAGCCCGAGAGCGATGCGACCGAGGCGCCGGGCCTCGTGCTTGCAAAGTCCAGCGAGTCGCAAGGCCTCGCGCCTGCAAAGCCCAGCGTGCTCGTCGGCCAGGTCGTGCACCGGCGGCGCCTGAGCAAGAAGCTGTGCTTCCTCGACGTCGTAGCCGACGGCGAGCGCTATTGCCTCGTGGCGAAGAGCGAGGTGCTGGGCGTGGCGACGGCCTGCGGCCTCGCGGGCGTCAAGAAGGCCACGGACGTGCGCGCGGGCGACGTCGTGCGCGCCGCGGGGGTCTGGGAGGACGCGGCGACGCTCGTCGTCGACGGCCGCCTCGACGTCGTCGACCGCTGGGACACGGCCGCGCGCGGCTCCTTCGCGCCGGTGCCGCCGCCGCCGAGCGGCAAGGCGCTCGCGCGCGTCGAGGTCTGCAAGTACTGGGTCAACACGGGCGCCTGCAGCGGCGGCGCCGCGTGCCGCTACGCGCACGACGGCTCCGCGCGCGCGGCGGCGGCGAACGCCTGGGTCGCGTCGAAGCGGCTCGAGCGGCGGCGGCTCCGGGGGCAGCCCGACGACCTCGCGGCCCACGACGAGTCGTCGAACGCGTCGCGGCACCGGATCGTCGCCGAGTTCCTGCTGAAGCACGTCGGAAGAGACGCGCTCGCGGCGGCGCCGGTCCTCGACGTCGCGGGAGGCCGCGGCGGCCTCGCCTTCGAGCTCCAGGTCATCCACGGCGTCGAGACCGTGCTCGTCGAGCCGCGGGTCTACGAGAATCGCCTCACGCGGCGGCAGCACAAGATCCTCAAGAAGCGCGGCGAGGGCGCGGCGCGCGTCCCGCGGCACGTCGCCGCGGCCGTCGGCGGCGACTTCGACGACGGCGCGCTCGTCGCGGGCTGCTCGGCGCTCGTCGGGCTGCACGCGGACCAGGCGACGGAGTGGATCGTCGACGAGGCCCTGCGTCTGGACAAGCCGTTTTTGGTGGTCCCCTGCTGCGTCTTCCCGTCGCTCTTCGCCGCGCGGATCCACCCGGTGACCGCGGCGCCCGTCGTCTCGCACCAGGACTTCGTCGAGTACCTCCTCGCGAAGCGCTACGCGTCCGGGGGCGCCGTGCGCCACGCGATCCTGCCCTTCGCCGGGCGGAACCAGTGCGTCTGGGGCGTTCCCGAGGCGACGCCGCCGGAGTAAGGCGGGCGAGTTCGACGCTCGGCCGAGGTGTTAGCCGCGCCCCCTAGAAGTTCGAGAGCACGCGGCTCTCGAAGACGCCGGCCTTCGTGAGGAGCTCCTTCACGGCGACGAACATGTCCTTGGGCCCGCAGACGCAGGCGCCCGTGTTCCGCGGCACGGCGATGCCGTCGGCCTCCATGCACGCCTGGACGTAGCCGCTGAAGGCGCCGCCCGACGCGGCCTTGGAGTGGCACGGCTTCACGTCGACGTTGAACTCCGACCGCCAGAGGTCGAACTTGTCCGCGTAGGCCATCACCGACGCGTCCTGCACGCCGTAGTAGAGCGTCGCGGGTTTCGGCAGGTCCAGGGCGACGCCGGACTCGATCGTCGATCGGATGGGCGCGATGCCGGAGCCGCCGGCGACGAAGAGCTGGTTCATGCACGCGAAGCCGTCGTACTCCGAGTCGACGGCGCCGTCCTCGCCGTTGAAGGCCTTGCCCACGGCGTAGCCGCCGCCGGAGACCTCGGAGCACTTGACGGCCGCGCCGGCCGCGAGGGACGTGAGGTACGCGTTGCCCTCGTTCTCCTTGATGAGGAACTCGAAGGCCTTGCCCTCGGTCGGGCCGACGACGGGCGGCGACGCGATGGCGTAGAAGCCCGGCTTCTCCTCGCCGAGCGTCAGCTGCACGTACTGGCCGCCGATGCGGTGCGCCTCGAGCGTCTCGGGGCTCACCTCGAGGGCGATGGCGCGGAGGCCGTCGCCGGCCTCGTCGTTGGACTTGACCACGGCGTCGCTCCAGACCGGCGGGTCGCCCCAGCCCATGGAGAGCTGCGCATTTCTGACGCGCACCTGGCGCTGCGGGAGCAGCGCGCACGCCGGCGCGAGGAGGAGGATAGAGAGCGAGACCATCTCGTCCCGCGATCTAATCAAGTCGGTGTTGACGAGATGTTGACGCCATGTTGCCCTATAAGTGCGGCCGGGCAGCATCTCCGGGCAGCCCGCCTGAGACGAATTATGGCGTCGCGCTATGTCGTGGATGAGGCGTACCGCTCCGAGTCGGAGGACGAGGAAACGAGCGCGGCGCCGCACGCGCCGTCGTCGTCGTCGTCGTCGCCGCGCGGCGGGTCGCTGCTCGAGAAGCTGCGGCGCATGTCGCCGCGGACGTCCGAAAGCTCGCGGCCGAACTCCCACGAGAGCTCGCGGCCCGAATCGGCGGCGGCGGCGTCGGACGTCGTCGTCGGCGGCGTCTCGCGGCCCGAGTCGGCGGCGGCGGCGTCGGACGTCGTCGTCGGCGGCGTCTCGCGGCCCGAGTCGGCGGCGGCGGCGTCGGACGTCGTCGTCGGCGGCGTCTCGCGGCCCGCGACGGCGGACGTCGTCGTCGGCGGCGGCGGCGTCGCAGACGCGCCGGACGACGACGACGACGACCGGGACGACGAGCTCGAGGCCGCGCTCCGCGCCTTGCGGGACCTCGAGCGCGTCGGCCGCGCCGACGAGCCGAAGCGGAGGGAGGTCGCGGGCCCCTGCCCCAACGCGCGGGTCTGCGGCGGGCGGTCGCCCCTCGGCGGCGTCTGCGAGGCCTGCGACGCGCAGTGGGGGCCGGAGCCCCTGGACATCTTCGAGGGCGAGGACGACGAGTGCGCCGAGTGCGCCGTGTGCTTCGAGCGGCCCGCGCGCGTCCGGCTGCCCGGCTGCCGCCACCGCTTCTGCGCCGGCGACTTCCTGCGGCTCCACGGCCTCGTCCAGCCCGAGGCGGGCTACGTCGGCTTCGGCGCGGCGGGCGGCCACCGGGACCGGGGCTGCCCCGTGTGCCGCGAGGGCCGCGTCTGCCCGAACTGGGTCCACACGGGCCGCCGCAACTGCACCTGCGGCCGCTGCGTCAACGTCTGCGCGGCCTGCGGCGACGAGTGCTACGTCGCCTGCGCGCGGTGCAAGGTCGCGTGGTACTGCGACCGGGGCTGCCAGCGGGCCGACTGGGCGCGCCACGGCGCGCGGTGCGCCGCGCTCGCGGCGGAGGACCGGCGGCGCCGCGGCGTCGCGCGCGACTTCCGCGCGTCGGAGAAGGGCCTCGAGCTCCGCGCGGGCGCCTGGGACATCGTCGGCTACGTGCGGCCGCGCGAGGGCGCGCACGACGGCCTCTTCTCCGTGCGGAGCCGCGACGCGCGGGGCGACGCGACGCGCAACGTCCACGCGGGGCTCGTCATGGATCTCCTCAGCGAGGACGCGGCGCGCCCGCCGCCGCCGCCCGCCGCCGCCTAGGAAAAGCCTAAAGGACAGCCGCCTAGAGGCGCGGCCGCCTAGAACGGGAGCCGGAGGAGCGGCCGGTCGACGTAGCCGACGGGCTGGCCGAGCACGTTGAACCGCGGCTGCCACCGCGCGCCGAAGGCGACGCCGACGGCCGCGCCGCCGAGGAGCCCGCCGAGGTGCGCCATGTTGTCGATGTTGCCCGCCGTCGCGCCCAGCAACGCGTTGAGCAGCACCGTGTCGCGGATCGAGTCGAGGCCCCGCGTGCCGTAGAGCTCCTGGTGCCGGTAGAGGTGCACGGCGAGGGCGCCGATGAGGCCCGCGATGGCGCCCGACGCGCCGACGGACGTGGACCCGACGGGGCCCTTGGCGCACGACAGGAGGTTCCCCGCGATGCCCGACGCGACGTAGACGACGAGGGTCTTCTTGGCCCCGTAGGCCCGTTCGAGCGACCTGCCGACGTTGCGGAGGCTGATCATGTTCACGATGAGGTGGGCCGGCGACGCGTGCAGGAGCATGGGCGTCGCGAGGCGCCACCACTGCCCGGCGCCGATGAGCGGCGCGCTCTTGCAGCCGAGCGTGAGGAGCTGGGGCTGGAGCACCTGGGCGCCGTAGGCCCCGACGGTCGTGTAGGTGATCTTCTCCGTCACCAGCGGCGCCGCGGACCGGGCGACGCGCTGGCGCGCGTACTGCGAGGGCGCCTGGTAGCCCTGCATCGACGCCGCGACAGCGGTCGCGAGCGCGAGGATGGAGCGCATCGTGTGTGTTTCGTGTCCTGCTGCCTCCGCGAAGCGCTCGCGCGGACTGCTGTGCTGTGGGTCGGCGTCGAGAGGCGTCTGCAAGGGCAGTGCGTCGAGGGACACGAAGGCTGAGGCATGTACAAGTACAAAGAGCCCGAGTTGATGTCCCCATCAGGCGAGTTGACTTCTGGGCGCACGGGCAATATTTTTTAGCACAGCACGCACGAGAGCAGCCCCTCCCTCCCCGCGGCCATGGCGCGGCCCTGCTGCGCGCTGCTGCTGGTGCTGGCCGGCGGCGCGTTCGGCGCCTGGGAGCCGGAGATCGAGGCCAAGGGCCGGAGCTGGAACGCGCTCATCGAGCAGGAGCTGGACCGGTCCATGGCGCTCTACGAGCGGCCGGCGTCCCTCGACGCCGCCGAGGCGCTCCTGCTCGAGATCCTGGGCGACCCCTACCGCCTCGTGCTCGTCGTCGGCAACCGGCTCGTCGTCGACCGGCGGTTGCTGCTCCAAAAAAAGGGCATGCACCACATCGAGTTCCTCAAGTCCGTCATGGAGCGCGCGCCGCTCGACAACGTCGCGTACCAGTGGGAGTGGAACGCCGACGGCTTCAACAGCGAGGACCAGCTCGTGCGCGAGGGCTGCCCGACGCCGGCGAACATGCGCCTGAACCGCGTGAAGCCCAAGTCGAAGCTCCGGCAAAAGGACGCGACGCCGCTGCCGCGTTTGGTCATCGCGAAGCGCTACGGCTACGACCAGTGCGGCATCCTCGTGCCGAACTGCTACTTCGACGACCTCACCAAGTGGGGCCGCCTCGCGGAGACGATCACCGACGTCGCCGCGGGCCTCCCCTTTGAAAAGCGCGACGGCCGCGTCTTCTGGCGCGGGTCCATCCGCACGGAGCCGGACTGCGACGACGAGGCCGGCAACTTCGCGCGCACGGAGGCCGTGGCGCTGACGGCGGCGCACCCGGACGTCTTCGACGTCAAATGCCTCGAGTGCGACGTCCGCGACGAGGCGCGCCAGTTCCGCCCGGCGCGGGACGAGCGCGCGACGCGCCCACCTTCCAAGGCTCCGATCTCGGCCGGTTTCCTGTCGTTTCGGCTGATGTTTGGACGAGCGATCATCCCTCGGAACGGCCTCGACGCGTGGATGGGGTCTCCGGAACGCGCGCGTCGAAGCGACGTCGCGTCTCTCGCTTCCCGCGCAGGTTCTGCCCGCGCCACGTCTTCGCCGACGAGACGAAGCGGCACCTCGGGGACCTGAGGAAGCTCGGCGCGAGCCACGTCGACAAGTCGAGCTTCGGCCGCTACCAGTTCCAGCTCAACCTGCCCGGGTCCGTCTCCGGGAGCTACAGCCGGAACCTGAACCACCTCTGGCTCCTCGGCAGCGTCATCGCCATGTGGGACGCGCCCTACGTCGAGTGGTACTACCCGGCGCTCGCCGAGGGCGTCACGCACCTCGCGCTGAACCGCTCGACGGCCCTCGACGCCGTGCGCGACGTGCCGCGGCGCGCGGTCGAGACCATGCTCCGGAACGCGCGCGCGGTCTACGACCGGCTCCTCTGCCCCGACTGCCTCGCGGCCTACATGCGCACGCTCGTGCGGAAGATGCGGGCCTACTTCCGGCTCGGCGACGTCCTCGACGACCCCGACCGGCTCCGGCGCGTGCTCGAGCGCCTCGACGTCGCGTCGCTCGAGCTCGTCGAATTCACGATCCGCGAGAAGAAGATCCACATCAACTTCATCACGACGCGGAACCAGCTTTTGGAGTTGGCGGCCCACACGAACGACACGGCCGTCGAGGCGAAGCTCAACGACGCCAAGCCCTGGCGCCAGCGGCGCCGGGGCGACAAGGGCGGCACGTTCACGCTCGACGGCGGCGGCGGCCGGCGCCGGCCCGTCTCGCGCGCCGCGGCGGCGGGCCGGGGCCTCGCGGAATCGGACTAACCAAACTCGGGGGTCGCCGAGGACGCGGGCGCACGACCCCGTCGGGCGGGCGCGCTCGTCGCGACGATGGCGCGGGGAAGTGCGTTCGTGCTTCGGAAGAATGCGGGTCGGCCTACCCCTTGGCTCGCCATTACGCCTTGTGGAGAAGTACTTGCGTTGTCGATCGAGGCGCAGACGACGACCCGGGGCGGCGGCGCCGTCCCCGGCCACGATGCGCCTCTTCCACCGCGTCGCCGCCGTCCTGGCCCTCGCCGCCTGCGACGAGTCGCCGGACGCCTGGCGGGCGCGCATGGCCGCCGAGCTCGACCGGTCCCTCGCCCTCTACGCCAGGCCGAGGGACGCCGACGAGGCGGAGCAGCTCGTCCGGCGGCTCCTCGGGGACCCCTACCGGTCCGTGCTCGTGCTCCGGAACCGCCTCATCTTCGACCGGCGCCTCTTCTCGCGCGCCAAGGTCATGCACCACGTCGAGTTCGTCCGGAGCGTCATGGAGGCCGGCCCGAGCGACAACTTCGCGTACCAGTTCGAGTGGAACGCGAACGGCGCCAACAGCGAGGACCAGCTTGTGCGCGAGGGCTGCCCGACGCCCGCGGCCATGCCCCGGCGGCGCGTCAAGCCCAAGTCCTGGGCCGCGCAGCCGCGGCAGTCGCCGATCCCGCGAGTCGTCATCGCGAAGCGCTACGGCGGCGGCCGGCGTCGCCGCTTCGCCCGCGGGCGCGCGCGCGACCGGTCCCGACATATGGCCTTCGTCTGCGCTCCGGCGAGCGCTCGACGAGAGCGACCGCGCGCGTCCGGACGCGAGCCGACGCCCCGCGCGAAAGAGGAACTCCGGCCGTTCGGTCGCGCGCCCCCCCGGACCGAACCTTCGGGCGCAGGCTACGAGCAGTGCGGCGTCATGATGCCCAACTGCTACTTCGACGACGTCACGAAGTGGGGCCGGGTCGCGGCGGCGACGGCGCGCGCGGCGAACGCGACGCCGCTCGCGGACCGGGACCCGCGGCTCTTCTGGCGCGGCGCGATCCGGACGCGCGACGACTGCGAGGACGAGTTCGGCAACTTCGCGCGCGCGGAGGCCGTCGCGCTGACGGCCCGCGACCCGGCGTCCTTCGACGTGCGCTGCCTCCAGTGCGACGTCCGCGACGGCGCCGCGAACCCCTGCGACCGGCCGGTCTTCTCCGCGGCGACGCGGCGCGACGTGCTGTCGCTCGGCCGCGCGGCCCACGCGAACCGGAGCGTCTACGGGGCCTACCAGTTCCAGCTGAACCTGCCGGGGTCCGTGTCCGGGAGCTACAGCCGGAACCTGAACCACCTCTGGCTCCTCGGCTCCGCCGTCGCGCTCTGGGACGCGCCCTACGTCGAGTGGTACTACCCGGCGCTCACGGCGGGCGTCACGCACCTCGCCGTGGACGCGGGGACCGCGCGGGCCGCGCTCGACGCCGCGCGGCGCCGCGCGCGAATCACCCGCCGGTCCGGCGCGTCCCGACCGAGCTTCGAAACGCTCGGCCGCGTCGACGTCGATGCGGGTGATGTTTGGACGACTCGATGGCTCTCGGCGAGCGCTCGACGCACGGCCGAAGGGCTCGCGTCGCACCCGTCGCCTACGCGCGCGCCGGAGACGCGACGTCCGCGCAGGCGCGGCGCGACCCAGCGGCGCTCGCGCGGCTCGCGGCGAACGCGCGGCGGGTCCACGACGAGCTCCTCTGCCCCGCCTGCCTCGGCGCCTACTGGCGCGCCCTCGTGGCGAAGATGCGCGCCTACTTCTCCCTCGGGCTCGTCCTCGACGACCCCGCGCGGCTCCGGCGCGTCCTCGAGGCCCTCGGCGCGGGCGGCGCGCGCCTCGTGCAGCTCGCCGTCGGCGGCTTCGCGGGCGGCAGGACGCTCAACGCGTCGACGTCGACGGTGAGCCTGCGCTACGTCGTCGACTTCCCCGCCTTCGTCGACGACGTCGCGCCGCGGCCCGCGCCGCCGCCGCCGCCGCGGGGCCCGAGGCCCGCGCCCGAGGCCAAGGCCAAGCCGCCGCCGCCGAAGAAGAAGAAGAAGCCGCGGAAGCGCCGCGGCCACCAGTACTCGGCGAAGCGCAAGCAGGCCAACTTCAAGCTGAAGCTCGACGCCGTGCGCAACAAGCGCGACGACGACGACGGCGCCTGGGGCGGCGAGCTCGAGGCGCTCCTCGAGCAGCACGGCGATCAGGGGGGGCTCTAAACGAGGGGGGGGGGCTGCACCGTCGTCCGCGCAGATATCGCCGGGCGAGCGCGTTTGGGGCATCTCGGGCGTTTTTTTACTACCAAATTCGCCTTCTCGCGAGTCGCACGCGCGCGCTTACATGTCCGGGGGGCGAGGCCGACGCCCGACCCGAGCGACCCCCGGCGAGACCTTTGTACTCGAGTTCTCAAAACACCTCCCGACGTCAGCATCTCGTGCGCCGCGGCGCGGGGGCGAGCGCTCTCGCGCCGTTTTTGGGGTTGTCTCGCGTTGCCCGCCCCCCCTCAGAGCGCATCGCCCGACGCGCGACTACGGGCGGGACTTCGGAGGAACTATGTGCGAGCAGAGGGGTCGTGGGAGGTGTCGAGGTGCGCGAGTCGCTGTCGGGCGAGAGCTCACCGACCCGGCCAAATCGATCAGGCACCAGCCTTGATGTCAACAGTCAGAACTGCTCAGGCATCACCGTCTCGCGCGCGCCGGCGCGGGCTTTGCGCGCGCTCTCGCGCCGTTTTAGGGGTTGGATCGCGTTGTCCGCCCCCCTCAGAGTCCATCGCCCGCCGCGCGCCTCGGGGGGCGGCGCCGAAGGCGTTGAGCGCATCGAGGGCGCCCGAAGACGCCGTTGAGCTCGCAAAATCGTGCGCAAAAGCCCCCCGACGCGCGCCCGCCCACGCGTACCCGCCAACACTAGTGAAGGTCAGGCATCAGAGACCCAGAGACTAGAGACCTGGGCATCGAGCATCAGACCTGGGTTTCAGACTAAGAGAGACCTGGGATTGAAACCCAGGCCCTCGAATTACGAAAAAAACCTAGAAGTCGCCCAGGGCGTGGTCCAGGTCGCCGGCGGTGGGCCACAGGTGGACCACAATCACCTCCATCACCTTCAGCAGCAGCAGCAGCAGCAGCAGCGTCGTCGTCGTCGTCGCCGCCGCCGCCGCCGCCGCCGCCGCCGCCGCCGCCGCCGCGCGCGCGCGCGCGCGGGCATTCGAACCTACAATCAGACACAGAACGGCATAGGGAAGGCCAT